>NW_005187411.1:1249562-1259217 GCF_000239375.1 Pundamilia nyererei
ATCAGCTACCATCTCTCCTGTGGACTTTTTAATGTCTACAGTCTCAGATCAACACAGCCCTGCCCTTCCCATATTAGATTCTTGATGAATGTGTGTTGTTGTTATTCAGCATGGTTCAATGTGCCCCTTTTTAACTTTGAGCACCCGCCCCTTTAAACCTCTCTGCACGTCCCTGATCAGGACTGTTTTTAAAGCAGCACCACGCATAGTTCTGACTATCACGGGCTTGTCTTTTATACACAAAAAATCTCTCCAGATTTGAGGAATGAATCTCTTGATGATTGAATCTACTGTAGAAGATGAAATATTCAGTCTTTACAATTTTACATTAATGAACATTATTCTGAAAATGTTCCACAACTTCTAGAGTCATTTGTTCTGCTAATCCGTGAACCTCTGCCCATCTTCATTTCTGAGAAACTGTCTAAGATGCTCTTTTGTACCCAAATATGTTACAGACCTGTTGCAATGAACCTAATTAGTTGTAAAATGTTCCACCAGGTGTTTCCTTTAAGTACTACTTACTTTTTCAGCCGTGTGGAAAGTAAGTAGAACTAAACTGTTTTCAGACATGTTGCTTCAAAATGAGCTAATATTTTTTCACAAGTTATACAATTTCTCTAATCAAACAATGTTTCATGTGATATACTGTTAATAAAATATGTACTTATGAGATTTGCAAATCATTGCTTTTGGTTTTTATTTACAATTTACTCGGCATCCTAAGATTTTTGGTATAAATTTGAGGCGCTAGCCTGTAGGACAAGCACCACATCACTGACTTATTTAAAGCACATACTGTAAATGGATCGACGATAAGTTAACTCAGTGTTACATTTTCCTCTGTTAGGCTGTCTTCTCAACCCACTAAAAACATCTCCTGCCTGCCAATTTTTAGCCAAAAATTTTAATCCTTCCATACTACTGAAAAGCCACATTTGAGTGTGGACCATGAGCATCTGTGGAGTACAAACAATTAATCCATTAGTATTAAGAACTGCTCTTGCTCACCTAAAGGAGCCCATATCCTTGCCCACACCTTCTGTACTAGCCTCTGCTCCCCAGCACACACACACATACAAAACACCTCCATCCTCCAGACAATCTTGGGTTTTGCATGCTCCCACGTCTGAGGCTGCATGGGAGCACCTTGGTATCGTGAGGTGTGGTACTTCTCTGCAGGGGAGGGGGTCATGGGGATCAATGGTCCTCTCCTGCTTGACAAAGCGCAGACAAAAAGGGCCTTCTCTGACTGAGACAGGCGGGCCAGCCCACACACACCTGGATAGCCAGGAAAATCATAAGAAGGCTCATAGTGCTTCAAAGCCACTCTGCCACCTGGCTGTGTGTGTGTGCGTGTGTGTGTGTGTGTGTGTGAGGATATGACACACACCCACACCAAAGAGGTTTAAATGTTAAGTCTCAGCGAGTGAAGGCCTACTTATCTCAAAGTGGTAGATACACACGGCCACCAACACAAGCAGCTATACATCTACATGTACAGACCAAACAAACACTTAACCACCAACGCACACACGCTCAGGCACATAACCATCCGCACACACACACAGATACAAATGCAGCTGGGAACCTGGGTGCAGGGCTGCTGTAGGAGCTGTTTGAAGCCAGCTGTCACAACCTGACAGCCTGTTGTTTTAGAGGCCTTTGGTATGGCCGAGGGGCCGAGGGGAGAAAAACAACACCAGGAATGTGTACAAGTCAGGACCCAACAGTAAATCCTTCGTCCGTTTCCTTTCTCTCAGCGCAGACAGAGGTGAGCAGGGTCGTCCGAGGGAGAGACCAGAGGGACGTGGGAGCACCTCAAGTCTCCCAGATGCGCCACCAAAGTAATTTTCTCACACCTTTTAGTCTTTTTGTCTTGTTTTGATTTCTTTTTTGTATCTCATATTTCCCCCTCAGCCTCTTGCTATCTGTGTTATACTTCACATAAAGTATTTGCTTACGTATAGAACTCTTTCATTATGTGACTGTATCCATTTAGATTAGACACACAAGCAAGTGCTTAGAGGGGAAAAAGAAAAAAAAAGAAGATAACAGACATTCAACACATGCACATTCTCCGATGATGCAAATGGGCTGCGCTAATCCAGCTAACGTAACACAAATGCACAAACAAACATTAATATACCCGTTCCTCTGACACGAGCACGTACAAGAGCTCACAGATGTGAACTCTCGCTCTTGTGGGAAAACAGGTCCTGCTGTAACAATATGCAAATAGGTCAAGAATATGCATGGTCACAGAATATGAGAACATGCAGACACAAGACTCTAAACAGGAAGGTGGAGACCACAGTCTCATGAAAGCACCTGGGATTTGGGTGTGATGTTGCATTGAGTGGTCACTTCACTGCTGAGTTTTTGTAACATTGTCAAAGAAAATATACAGATTAAAACAACTAATATCAATATTGATGTAAATAGAGGGTGGCACAGTGGGACAGTTTGCCTATTACTGATGCCTCACAGTGAACAGGTCCTGACTTCATATCCATCAACAGTCTGGGGCCTGTCTGTGTGGAGTTTGCATATTCTGTGCCTGTGTGGGTTTGCTCCACAGTCCAAAGACATGCTTATTTGGTTAACTGGGGATTCTAAATTGCCAGTAGTTGTGAGTGCAAGCATGAATGACTGTCTGGTTCTCTATGATAGACTGGCACCCCGTCCTGGGTGTACTCTATTCACCCTATGAGAGCTAGGATAGGCTCCAGCACTCTCATGACCCTAAAATGGATAAGCAATTAAAAAAATGGATGGATGGAAGCTACAGTGGGGGAGACAATTATTTGAAGACCTTCAGAATTAGTTTGGTTTGCTCACTTACGAAGAAATGAACAATTTCTAATATGTTAGTCAGTTAGTCATTGAGTAAATTAAGTATTTGATCCCCAAGTGATACATGAATTTGTACTTGGTGGAGAAGCCCTTGTTGTGTCTTGCTTGCTACTCCATAGTAAAGCATCCCTGTCCTTCAAGTTACTCATCTCATTGTTTTTCTCTCAGTTTGTTCCAGTTTCCATTTTTTCCAGTACATCACTGTTTCCTTTTAAACCCTATGGGTGTATATTCCAAGTAAAGGAACAAAACAAGTATAAAGTATTACATCACATTAAACTACATTTTCCTAAGTGGGGAAACACCACAAGAACACATGAAATTCAGTTTGTAACATATGAAAACAACAAAATTACCCCTAGTTCCAGCTCAGCCTGAAATATAATGATGTTCAAATGATTTTATACAGTACATGAGATTATCTTTATTTTTTATATGTCTGACAGCATCCAACCATTTAATTTAGAGAATTAAAAAGTCTGATGGCTGATAAATGATTTTCTGTATTTCTGTTTTACAACGAAGAGAGGAGTACTGGTGTGTGTTTGGTTCATAAATGTGTTATAAAGTAGTGTCTTCTAACATCGCTAGTATACATCTTTCCACCCACTCCAACCCAATTATATAAAAAAAATGCATTTAATGATAGTCTCAGATGTTGATCCAATACAGTTGAACACATTCTGCAACAGGTTCCTGGATATGTTTAATGTTTATATGAACAACATAATGTAACTCTCCGCCCTAAATTGGATTCTGTTTAGCTGCCTCTAATCTTCGCCAGATTATAAAGTTTCTCGAACGACAATTAAAGTATTAAAATGCCGCTGCAATAATGAGCAGGTTGTTATAGAGGCTAATTCATCTTCTATAGTGGATGTTTAGGATGTTTAAGCAAGAGTATTAATTATTATTGTATGCGTGTTTGCATGTGTGTGTCATGGGAGAAGGTGTATTTGCAGATGTAGACACACAAGTTCACAGGCACAGAAGGGTTACACTAAAGCAGTAGGCCTGGTGGTCCACTTTGCAATACATCATCTTCCTCTACACTCCTCAAGCTCCTCTCTGTGCTTTGAACTGAGCTCAGTTCACTGAGTAAGCTGCCGCCTCCCTATTGGGATACATAGAAAAACCCGGAAAAATCACCATAACACTCGGTGGTGAAATTTTATGGGGCTCTCAAAGGAAAGCTGGACAGATGTTTAAGGCAGGCCTTAACTTTCTCTAGTGTATATGCAGCCCCACAGTAAAATAGGAAACAGCTTTTACTTCTATAAATTATTGTAGTTGTTGTGACTGGCATTCATCATATAACAAAGGAAATGATTCAGATTTAGACGCATGAAATGGTAAATCCCATTTCCAAGCTGTGCCTGCTCCACGTCTCTCAATGACTAATTAAGTTCCTTGGTAATTACATCATGGTCATGAGAGAAAGCAGAGAGGAGGTAGCGTGGAAGGTCTGAGAATAATATTGCCGTATGCACAATTACAGTGACAAATCTTGGTTAAGTGTGAGTATGCTGTGCCGTGCCTGCGTGTGTGGTCAGTGAACATTTGTTTCCACCTTACCCTCCACATAAATACAGCGTAAGTGAGAGCTCTGACAATCAAGCACCTGAGCTAACATGACTCCCTTTTCCCTTCGTTCACCGACGGGATGGAATGAGATATTCAGGCAAAGACAGAGGGAGGGTGCAAAGATGGAAAAGGGAACATAAAACTGATATAGAGAAACAGAGGACGAAGAGGCAGTAGGGGAATTTCTTTTTTCTTACAGAAGGTCCCATATGTGAAAGAAAAATCTGCCAAGAAAAGAGCTTTTAGCCTCCCCTGGTTATAGCAGAATCAATACCATCCACCATAACCTTTAAAAGACCCTGCTTTTGAACATAAATCCATGACTTTGTCTTCAGGCATCAATTTAAAATGTGGTAGAACGCAAATGTCTGACATAGCTGATTAAACCATTGAGCTCAGACTTATCTCTGTATTGTACAGCTGAGCCTATGGCATGGCTTACTGTCCTGTGACTCTGACTGGATCTGTGTGTCCTACCTCCTGCACAGAATACCCTCACCCCAGTGAATTAGACGAGTAGGGTTAATTTGGGGCTTAACAGATAAAATTTGGATAAAAATATATAAGGGTGCATTATTTGAGAATCTTAAGCTAGTTGTATGCTAGACATATATATTGTTTCCATTGCTATATTTAAGTCTAAAATTATCTTGACCACACAAAACACAATATTTCCCATTCTGAAAATGTATCTGAAGCAGACTATCTCCTGCTGCGCGCTGTTCTGTGTATGTAAGTCTGGACTGCTTCAGCTTGATTCTTATAACACTGTCTGGAGCTCATTTGTGAAAATATTTTTGACTCTCTTGAAATTTGACTTGGTAAACCATAGGCCAGGAAATAACATCGTAAAATCAATTTACAGCATGCTAGTAGTGTGTATTAATGAAGTCGTTTTTGTTCCAGGGCATAATCACATACCTTTGGTTTGGGTGGCGTACCAATCATAGGTTCGATCTTTGTCTCCTCCTATCTGCATGTCAAAGATATTACACCACAAGCCATAGGTCAATTAACATAACTCTGCTTTATACTACAAATGTTGCTGGAGCTTTGACTTTTTCACATCCTTGTTCCTCTCTGTGTGCCTTGGAAGTAGGTGAAAATGTGTAAGAAACTTCTCTTCTGTTTTCAAAGATACTAAACCCCAGTGCATCTATCGTGGTGTACAAAGTACCCCACATTACTCGCAGGGCATCTTTTGTCACCAGTGCTTTGAGGCATCTGCTGCATCGACGTGGGTTGTAATACTGATGCAGGTAAGATAATGACATCATTTTAGAGATCTACAAAATCAGCATTAGGAGGCTGGGTGATGGCTGCATAAGTTGCAAATTTATGAAGACTTTGGTTTGCATCCCATTTGGATTTGTGTTTTGTGCCACCTTTTCTGGTTTAATTTCATTATAATTCACTCATCAGGTTTGTTGCATCCAGCTACCTACGCTAGGGTGAGGAAAATATTGTGTTTGAGTAGAAATGGAATTTTTACAATATTAAGACTTTGTGTTTGATATATGCCAGTTTCTGAGCCCAGTATCACTAATGCCATGATCAGATTGCATTAATGGGACTGCTTCATCTAGCATTGAAGCGCTTAAGAAAAGGAGATAGATTAACATATAAACTTTTCAATGTCCCTTTAATCCCTTAAAATTTTTCACTAAACAATGTGCTTGCAAAAGTCCACTAAGCTTAGCAAAACACTTAACTTTAGGCAAAAGTGTCATGCCAATGCACTTCCTTCATGACAGAATACAGTCACTAATGATTAATTAAACGACATGATATTGTACAAATTCATTTATGTCCTTGAGCAGGAACTAATACAGAGCGCTTACTGGTTAATATTTATGAATATATGTAATGCAGAGCCTTCCGTTAGAACTCTAATGACCTGTCTACAATCTGACCTACATACAAATATATTTATTTAGAAAGTAACACTAGCCAACTGTTTCACAGCCGCATTCTTAATCATGATGTGAAGCCGTCTATAGGGACACTGACAATAAATACGTACCATGAGGATACTGCACACTCTCGCGACAGCATCTCTCAGTTGTTTATGCGCAGCTTGTACATAAATGCTAACATGGGGGTCTCCAGATTTTACAGTCTCACATCGAAGCCTGACACTAAGACTAAACCTTCTTTCCAGACTGCTGCACTGGTCTCAGTCCTGGGGGATGATTGCTGGCCTCGACTGCTGCGCCCCGGCCCACCCCTCTGCGGGCTCATGTATTGCCTCGAGTAGCCTCAGTCCTCGGGGAGCCATGTTAAGCAACCCCCCTTGTCTGTGGCTCTCTCACCACCAGGAAACAGGGGCCTTCTCGCGCACCTCTTGGCTGCAACATTTGACAGCTAATATTTTTCTGCCAAATCTGCGTCTGTAATCCGCACTTCCATGTAGGGATCCCGTTACGACCTGTCTTGAGGAGGCCAGCTGTTCAAACAGGGTGATTAATTAAAGGAATTCTGTTTGTAAAACAATCCCTGACCTCTCTCTCTTGCCATCCCATACTATCCATTCCTGCACTCTCTCTCTCGCTTCATCAACACTCATTTTCTCTCTCCTCTCTCTCTGGTTCTCTCCCCTCGGACTCCCTTTCCAGTTCTGGCCAAGCTCGGCGAGTGGTTAGTCTTTATTAAGACCACAGAGCGCAGAGTCTGTGGTCTCCTTGCATTAACTCTGATTCTCCCAGAGGTACTGCACATTAGCAAGACAAACATCTCAAATAAAGCGGGTTGAGCTGGTGTGTGTTTGTCTGTGTGTATGTGTGTGTGTGTGTGAGCGTGTGTTTCGTCCATCTGTGCGCATGATAGTGAGGGTGGACCCGAGCTCTCAGGGAGGCAGGAGGGGAGGTTTGCAGGGAGGCTGTTTTTTATTGCTCCATGCCTTATAGCAGGTGAGGTCTCTTGTTGCCAATTTCAGAGCTGAACATTTACTTTCTTTCCTCCCTTCATCTCCAGCTCTCAGTCTTTCTGCTTTCCGTGAGTAGTGCAGGTGCTTGCTATTCATCACTGCAGACAGATGCCTCAATTCCCATCAGCCTGTAGCGCACGATGACCTTGCTCGTTCACACCGCAATTCTGTGTCAGAGCAAAGGGTCACATGGACGATGAGCAGGACCAGGGCGGCGTGCTCACACGATCACATTTTTTATAAATGTCGCACACTCCATTGCACAGCTGACTCATCACAGGAACACTGAAGCACACAAACCCCTGCCTGAAGTGCTTAGAGAAACTAGACGCTGGAGTGCTCACAGTACATGAACCACTCTGGGGAGAACACAGCACAGATCCAAGATGTAAACAGCTTTGGCCACACCTAGCACACACGAGACATGCATACACCCGGTGCTCTCAGCTGTAGTCTGTCCACAAATCGGCACAGATGTTTCATCACAAGACACAAAAGAGGTCATAAAACCAATTGGACCAAAACCCATAGCACACACGACCTTACACATGCCTCGCAGTCGGTTCTCTCCCTAAAAAGCCAACGGGGAGTTTTTGAAACTATTTCTATTAGGAGTCTGGGTTTTGTCTCTGTAACAACATCTGTTGTGAAAACAGACTTGGTGAAAGAATTAAGGCAAGGTCCCGGATGAGGGGCCTCGCTACCAGGGTTACTGAACAATGCTGCTTATGAGCAGCAACTACACCACCTGGTCAGCTCAGGGCTCACACACATCAAACACATCACGTCACCTGGGTTGTGGCTGAGACTGTGCACCTGACCTCGTTCACACCAGTGTAATTAGGGAGATTGTGCCAAGTGCCTGTCATGGAGTTTATTAGCAAAATGCCCAAACTTGTTACAAATAAGAATCCAGCCTTGAGAAAAGCACAAATTTAAAAAAAAAAGAAAAAGCTGGGAAGTCATAAGCTTTGTGCTTTTGTTCCTTTATAAAACTCGAGAATTTACTTTATCTTTGTATTCTTGTCAGTGAAATCCACTGTTATTTCCTTCATCTGAGTTAAGCTGCCAGACAGGGAGATGTTGAGCCTGATGCTAAGCCTAGTTTAATGCGGAAAGGAGAAACTTAAAAGTGGAATTATATTGCTGCTTTGTGGCTTACAGCAGCCTGGCTCTTCCACAACTCTGGATTCCAACCCTCTGAAATTCCAGGGAGGTATTAGGTGACTCTAACCGGAAATCCCCTTTCTGTGACCGCTGGCGTTTGTTTTCCTTTGCTGAGCTCCGAGATGGGTGGCATTGTGGGTCTAGGCCTCACTCGTTCTCTCTCTCCCACTTCCAGATGCATAGGAGGGAATCGTTAGAGCTGCCTTCATGCCCGGTTGGCATCGTGTGGATCAGGTCCAGCTTCTTACATGCTGGGCTGCTTGGTTACATTTTGCACCCCTCCCTACCTCACTCCCTCCCTTCTTCCTTTCCTCCATCCCTCCCTTTTCCATCTGGCCTTGTAGCCAAGGCTATACCACCAAAAAGGAGGCTCGCTATTCTCAGTGTCTCAGAAGCTGCAAGACCTTCGTGGATAATTACAAACACGCACATATTCATGATTTTGGCAAATTGGTGATATTACGCCTCTGCTCTGTTGGCTGCCTGACTGTTCATGAGGAGTTAGCCAAGGGGCACGCACTGATGACTGGTGCAGGAGTTTATTCCTGACTGGACAGGGTAGTTGGAGGGGACAGAATCCTGTTTTTATCAGGGTGAATAAAGGCAAACATTGAGGGTTTAAAACAAACAAACAAAAAGGCAAAAAAATAAGCAAAAAAACCCCCACTATGCTTGGAAAGAAAACAAGATAGAGATATGTATTAGGAGGCAATGGGCCAGTTTGGGCAATCCTTTATTTGTGAAAAGTCACAACAAACATGAATAATAGAAAAAACCGCAGGATATCAGAAATGAGAAAACAAGAAAGGGAAGGGAAGGAGCTGGTTGAGGAAAAAAGAAAAAGAGGGGGAAAAACATCTTGAGCTGGAAACATTCCTTTATCCTGGCCAATCTCGGCTGCACCTGTGATGACAACCCCTTGTGTGCAGTGCAATGATTGTGTAACCTGGAATAAAAGGAAGGGGGACTGTGGATGGTGCAAGGGGCTACAGAGAAGGAGAAAATGACATAAAGCGTTCCCCTGACTTGTAAATCTGTGACAAGACCCAAACAGTCACCCTGAAACACCCACCCAGTGTCCCCCTGAAGGGCATAGATGGGAGAAAAAAGGGAGGGTGTCCA
>NW_005187411.1:1259533-1291315 GCF_000239375.1 Pundamilia nyererei
CTCTACCTCCATCACTCTCTACCCCCCTCCCAGGCAATATGTTGCTCCACTGTGTTCCGCTGCAACCTGCATGCATTAGTGCAGCCTCATCGAAATCCCATTTCTTTAAATTGTACTTACACATGTGCCTGTCCTCTCCTGAAGACAAAAGCGTCAGTTGTTTTGCTCAAACACTTAAAGTAAGATGTTTTACGTATTACTGTGACGCGTCCTCTTGTGGTCAGGCAAATAATGATGGAAGAAAGACAGAAATGTTATAACATTTCTACAAAAACAGAAAACCTTACAAAAACAGAAAAATCTGATTTATTAGAACTTGGGCTTCTTTTCATAGCTGATTCCCTGAGCACTTATTGATACATTATATCATGAGAGATTTCATTTACTGGTCACCTTAAAAATCCAATTACAGCTAAACTGTTTAAGCTGTTTCCCCATACAACATTCTTGTGCTTCTTATTCAATTCAATGTATTTTTAGCAGTGTCATTTGGACTGTCAGCAGTTACTTCTTTGACTACAATATCATCATAACCAATAAGGCTGATGGCCCAAGCTGTGAAAACGAAACCCCTGCAATAGACAAAAGTACACAAGTGTTATGCTGGAAGAGTGTCGTTGCATGTGACACACAGATAAGAAGAACTCAGTACGTGGGCTGTACGAGCATGTTTAGACATGTTGGCAAAGACTGCAAAGAGCTGCAAAGAGTTGCAAAGATTTGTAAAGATGCGACTGGTGCGTAGGCTTGCATAAAAGGTGCTGTGTTTTGACAAGCATGAAGCCAGTGTATTAACATGTAGAGCACAAAGTATTAATTGTGATGACGGCAGAGTGCATCATCTTGTATTAACTGTGAAAGACAGTGTCTTCTAGTTGTGATTACCATCTTCCTCTAACGTCATCCAAGCAGTTTAATACAATTATTTAAATCTAAAATGCATGAGTCATCTTTCAGAACTTGTCTCCGGTAATGGTGAAACTAAACGGTTGTGTTAGTGACTTTCTCGAAGCTGCAGTGAAAGTGTAAAAAGTGTGACACAAACAGAAGGCTTGTTTAACTTCAGAGTCAAATTTCCAACTTTTGAAATGTTGTCTGCATCATTGAGCTACTTTTGCTTAAAAGGCAAAACTCCAAAACTCCATTTGCTCTTTCTGAAGTTTTACTGCTGAGTTAGTAGTTAGCAAATATTTTCAGAAGAATGGGAAAAACTGAAAAACTGCAGGCTACTGTCACTATCTGCTAGCAACCAAAGCAATCACCAATAGTCTTTTGGTGCGCCATCCTCTTTGCAACTGATTAAACCCACTGATAGCAGCAACCTCCATGATCTGCTGGTCAGTTGTGGAAAACACATTTTTTCCCTAGCAACCAATTGTTGTGCCTTGTCTAATATGCTAGGCAACTCTTGAGCAGTGTGCCCACGATCTCATGTGAGAAAGCTCAATTGCTTAAACTTAGGTATGAAGGCAAAGTTTTGGGGGAAAAAAAATCACATTTCCAAAGTTATTTCTTAGCGAATAAAACAGAAGACGTGCATTTTTGCACAGTGCAAACAGATCTATTCCAATATGTCCCATAAAGTAGACTCCCTCCTATGCTTTTGCTGTACTGTTTCTTAATGATTTTTCAGCACAGCAAGAAGTGCCTCAAAGTCAGAAACACTGCCATGAACTCCAAGTAATTTTAATATATGCTCCAGAGCCTTTGGCGAGGGAAGGTAGATGTGAAAAGTCTCATCGTGTCTTCCTCAGGTCACTAGTCTGCAGCCTCCTCACTCAACCCCCTGGCCATGATAACTGATTATCCTGGCCAGGACATTTGGAGAGACTGAACCAAATCAATCCCTGCCATCGCCAGGCCCATGACACAGCCACAGCCATGCACTGCATCCCTAGAGAACCAAAGAATAAGATGGATATCTCCTCTCAAATCATAGCAGGTGGCCCATGCCTTGAAACAGCCAGGTAAACTGGGATTATGTGGTTATAGTAACAGGTGGAAGCCATTAGCTTTGACGGCTAGCAAATAGCTAAACAAACAGAAGCTTAGTTGATGTGCTAGCTTGATAAGATGCAACTCTCCAATAATACAACAACTTATCAGAAAAATCTATTCTTGTAATGAAACTATAATTACAGTATAATAACAATTAATCCTGAAACCAGTAAAACCCACATTAAAGAACTGCATTAACAACTGCGTGTTTGTTAACAATTAAACTCGTGGTCCAGACCTCTTAAGGAGCTTTCATAGGGTAGAAAACGAAAAAGCAATACTATCTCGTGTCGAGCCAGTGGCTATTATAATAAAGGGGTCGAGGAAAGCCGTGTCCTTGAACTCACTGGTCTATCTTGGGCTTCTGTGATTGGTCACATCAGAATCCCAAAATAAGATACGGAGTGAGGTTTGAAAGAGAACAACAATAACACAATACTGTCACCATGAGGTCAAACTGAAAATTAAATTATTGGTTCACATTTTTTTTTCTCCAAAAGTTACACTTACTGAGATAACTTGTGTATTTTAGGTTGCAGTAGCCATTCAGTTTGATCACTGCCACATGTATTGGTGTACATTTGCTCAGTAAAAAGGCTCACGAGAAATACAGAAAATTAGCAGTCTTTTTGACTAGTGAACACATTAATCTAATGTTGACCTAAATCTCAGCAGATCCATCTAATATCAGAGTGAAGAACTCTAATAACAGGGGGATATTCTGAGTACAACAATCCAACTGAGAAACAACCCACAGTCTCAGTTCACACATCGGGATAATGTGAGAACGTCAAGGGCTCGAACCCGCCGCACTGCTTTCTTTCTGCCCCATCTTTTCTCTTATTTCTTCAGTGGTGTGGTTGTGCTCTCCACTGCACCGCTAAAAAGATCAGACTGTGGAGTGGGCCTCATCCAGCTGGCTCTTTATAAGTGTGTGTTTGGAACAGACTTGGATATTGAAAATAGTTGTAAGAGAAATTATACTGAAAACAGCTTTGTGCTAGCGAGACAAAGAAGAGAATAACTACCAAAACAATGGCTTACCAGATCTTTCCACAAGCTTAATGCCAATCAGACAGCGGGCATACAGTTCAAAGTCAGAAAGGAAAAATGACGGAGGGCAAATTGATGATATCCGCCACAATTTCCCTAAAACATTTAGTTAACAAGGAGAATGAATTTAATCATCTAAACTAACAAAGGCATGCCAGTCCACTTCACCCCACTGCAGTGTTTACTTCCTGAAACAAGCATGCCAAGTGTTTTTAAAATGAAGATATTTTAAAAGATGGATAGACGAGGCTGACAGACAGACAAGGAGTCAGCGCAAACAAATGTATGAAAGCATAAACAGACTTTGCTTTTGCGAGTGAGATGTACAACAGAGCTGTGCTGTCCCTGACTTTTATTCACTGCGCCATTGTGGTCTCTGATTTATAGCGGAAGAAAGAGATGAGAGAGAACATTTCCGTCCAAACAAAGAAAGCAGATGTACTTTATAAACTCACCGCACTAAAAAACATACAGTCCCCCTGGTTGTTAAAGGTTTTCGCTTGACACGTCAAAAACATTTTGTGCAACTCCAAATGCTTAGATGTTCATCTTTAAAAGGTTGCCTCCTTTTTTGCACTCTTGCTGCAAACAGCAGATAATACTCAGAGCCCAGGAATCCCTGGAATGGTTTTGTTAAACTTTGTCTGCAGGGAGAAATATATTGTGACGATCCCTGGAAATATGATGCCTATATTTGCCTTCTGTCTGAGAAGATGCAAAGTGAGACCACCAGTCTATCAGATTTGAAGAACCGTAACGAGATAGTAACGGTTTTTAGCACGCTAAGAGTGTAGTTGTTAACATTTTGAACCCTCACAGGCTGTTATCTGGTCTCCAGCATGCAGGATTGGCACTGTGCATGCCACTAATCTCAAGCAGTAAAGCAAAGGGGAAAAAGGTGTCAAGATAACTCAACACATGTGGGTATCCTAGCATTAATCGAGAGAAACATTAATGTATAGCAATGAAATGTCTGGAAGGTTTTTTGCCACAGATTACGTTTGCTGCTATCACATCAAGAAATCACCTGAAATAAAATAAAATAAAAAAAGCCCATATCCTTTTGAAATGAAAGGAAAAACAATGTCTTTGGGCTGCAAGAAACAAAAACAACAAAAAAACCCCAAAACATGTGTTTCACTGGTTTTGTATTTGCCTGTTTTATATTTGTGGGTGTATTTATTTCAGATGAAGGAAAGCCAAGGAGAAAGCCAAGGAGAGTATGCCAGGCCCCAGTTAGTATGCAGGCTATAATTTCTGTTTCCTTTGAAGTCTCTGTATGTGTGTGTTGAGCGCGTATGTGTGCCAGTCCATTGTGGTGTTGGGTTATGTGGTGTGGTTTTTCTGAAATACACTTTCCTTACATTAGAGTAAAGGTATTCGGTGAGGGTATCCTTAAGATCGCTTATGTGTAGGAAACTGTGTGCACTTAAGTTGTAGCAAGAGTATCGATCGAGTAAAGCGCACATACGATACAGTGCTTCACGACATAAGAAGTGAAGAACAAAAGTTTCCATGGAGACAGAATATCAACATTATAACCTTTACAAAGAGGGCTGTAGCGGAGTCTTTTATACAGTTGCACAGGTGGTTATAGTTTCGTGTACACCTTGTATATGCATATTGTCTATTTTATCGCGTCGAAGCAAACACTGGACAGAACTGAATTGAAACCTAGTCTGTTATTAATGTTAAATAAGAAAAACAACAAGAAAAAAAACAGTTAGCAGCAACAGCGCAACTACTTCAGCAGATGGGCCGATTCTTCCTGTCTGCAGCCACTCAGGCTGTGATGATAGAGCCAAAATCTCTCCTCTCAGCACCCCAGAGATAGAGGTGCATAAAGGGGATGAAGTGTGCGAGGGTGCAAATATAGGTGACTTGGGTCATGTCAGGAAAGCTGACTAAACTCATGTTTTCCTCTCTGTTTTGGCTTTCCATCCACATTGGGCAACCATTATTCACACCCAATAAATTGGTTAGTAGATGTTTATATGGATGCAGTCAGATCAAATTACTGTTGTGTACTCATTTAGGTTAAAAAAAGGTTTTTGGAAACAGGCACATACCAAGGAGAGGTAATCAGATGGTTTGCGTGATCACACTTGAGTCTGCATAGAAAATGATATTTTACATAAGCTAATGATTGTCTCAGCAGCCTTAATTGTTTCTGGTATAAAGATGAGAGCAACAGCAGTTTGAGATATATTGTGTAAATGCGTCCAGCTGTTTGTCTTATGAGTTGATAATGGCTGTACTCTTTTCAGTTCGCAGCTTAGACTCGCCATGTGACAACGGCAGCTGCAGAAACATCACGGAGCCTGATCAAAGTCAGATACACGGTTTACAAGACAGAAGTTTAGTTCAGCAGGTCTTATGAAGCAGCTTCCTATCTATTTCATATCATCAATATAGTAATAATAGTAAGATAATATTAGTAAGATATTCTTTATGATTTATGCAAAAACATTTTTTTTTCATGTATACATGTGGTTTAACACAGGAAAGGTTCACAGTGACTTGAGGCATATTTTTTTCCTTTGGTAACATTTAACCGTGCTGTGTTCATTAATGAGACGATATAGAGGTCACCAAAGTGCAATCTTAGACTAGCACTGCCATTTGGCTCTTGTTTCATCTTTTAAATTTGGGTAGAAAACTCAGAAAACAACTTGAAATTCTGTTTCCATTAAAAGCAATATTCTCTGACAAATAAGGTTTCCAGATGTATCCACCTTAGTGTGGATGTGGCTTCAGTGACTGTTTACTTACTCACTTGGCTTACTAACTTACAACAACCCATGGAGTATTCATCTAATTAATGTTGCAGTTTTGTGGCTGTGGCTTTAGGGTCTCCTAAGAAAATACTTTAAAAATACCCCCACCACATCGTACCATTCAGAAGTGAGAGGCAGAGACTGTCATTAGTTCACGTTGCCTGCTGAGTGACACAACACAGACAAAGCCTTTAACTGGGAACATCAAAGGCGAGTCAATTAAGGCAGCTATTGTGTCCCGGCTGTGGGTACCTGGAAGGAACAAGAAAGTCTTTTTGTGTTGCGGGAACAGCTATGGCTTGTTTAGGTGACTCAAAGAAAATGGACCCAAAACTGAGTCACAAACACTAATTGACACTTAGAATAGAAATTGACTCACCTTCTAAACGAACTCTACGTGACCTTGAGAGAGAAACTACTGCTTCATGCCAATGCGGTAACTCGTGTCAGTAGAAAGGTGTTATTGAATAAAGACAGGAGATTAGAAATATATTGTAACCATGACACACATCATGTTTTAAAAACATTATAGCAGCCTTCAGTAGCATGGAAGATGGAATTATGATACTCTACGGCAAATATGTGGAACAACAAAAATGTGGATTAGTGTAACACATCTGTGTTTGTGCGATTTTTGCTTTGTAAATGCTTCTTTTTAGGTATCCATAGTGATCGATACAAAAAAAGATAAAAACATGCATTATAAAATATATACATTTTCCACTGGAGCAATTGCCTGTGCATAAAGTTGCCTCAACATTGTTGGAATACCCATAATCTATCTCTCTGTATAAAGGGAGAGCTAGACAAACAAACACCAACACAGTGATTATGATTTTTAAAAAAGTATAAACAATAATTGGAAACTTACATACAATCACAGATCCTATTTTAATTATATACGCATGCTCTCAGACAGATTTAATGATCAACTTCAACTTTGCTTATTAAGTACATTTCTATAATTAGCTCGGTGTATTTGAATGATTTTATCTGGCCATGTTTGGTCTTCGTGGGATTTTTTAAATTCCAGCTTTGGAACTTTAATCGGAGCATTAAGCAAAACGATCTTTTCTCAGTTACTCAGAAAAAAAACAATGTGTCAGATAACCCAAATAATGTTCGACTTCACAACCTAACATGTCGTTATTATTTTGGAACCCTTGCCTATCTCAGAGTAACACCAACCTGCCTCATCACATGCTTGATATCGTGAATCTGCTTATCTGTGAGGTTTGCAACATCGCCTTAGAGGAGGCATATCAGGGCACGGCTTAGTTCTGTGTCTGATCTTGTGAGCTGTGGATATGTCCGCCCTCTGGCCCACATGTGAACACAGTTGTTTAGCACGAGTCCAGATAGTGGCCCCTGAGCTGTGAAACCCCACGCTTGGCAGGATGCAGGACTGCAGCGATAACACACCTGTGTACTGATGGAAGGGGAGACAATGTCCCAAACAGATTAAACGCAAACTGATTGCAAAACAAGATGCATAGTTTTACTAAAGGGATAAACACGAGATGGAAAAATTATAAAAGAAACCAGATGAAAGACGCTGCTGGATGTTTTTATCTTACTGCCTTTGAGTCATTTCTGTATGTGACCATGAGTACATGTGCATGCCTGTCATTCATATAGAATATCAGGGTCTATTCAGGTTTCGAAATCCTAAACAGCCGATAAAGCGAGACACATTCAAATCAATTTTCCACAGCTAAACCTCAGAACCACAGTGTCAGTGGCATATTTTCAACAACCACATTCTGACATGATATAAAACACTCTAAAATGTCAACACTGATGGACGATGGGAGCGGAGAAGCTGAGAGTCTGATCTCAATCTTCTCTTTTCTCTCCTCACCTCCTCTGCAGCCTTCAGGAGATGCTCTGTTGTCACGT
Organism: Pundamilia nyererei; assembly: GCF_000239375.1. Lineage (NCBI taxonomy): Eukaryota > Metazoa > Chordata > Actinopteri > Cichliformes > Cichlidae > Pundamilia > Pundamilia nyererei. The sequence goes on from NW_005187411.1 coordinate 1,267,261, forward strand.
AAAAGTCTTTACAGTCTGCTGGCAAAAATGCCATTTTCAAAGACGTAGCTCTTGAATCCTGTCAGAGCAAGCAAGAGATAGCCCAACTAATCTCTAACAACAAGGGGTGTATGATGTGTTTAGGAGTTTTGCGCAGAATGATGTGTGAATATTTGTGTTTATCTCGGCAGTAGATAAACTGCAGGTGATATGATACAGATGGTGTCCCTGAATTTCTCTGACATTCCTCTGTCACGATCAAGTCCAAGTTAATGTCTACAGCTGACAGGGTGATGTTTCGCATGAAAGATTTCATCTGCTCATGCAAAAATAGTTTGACAATTTAGGGAAAAACAATTTAGTTTTCTTGCCAACAGTTCGATTAAAAAAGTATACTACTTTCATGACTGTCAAATATAAAGCTTCTTCCCATCAGCTTAACGTAACATAAAGATTTAAAACAGTGGAAACAGCTGCCTTCCATTGCTATTTAACTCATTAAAATCCATTTATTTAATAGTTTTACATTTAACATGTGTGCAAGGATCTTTACTTTTTATTTTCTTTGTCAGGGCGAGTGCCCTCCTGGCATCTCTGCACTTTGGCTTAGTCCAGAACTGTTAACGAATTAATTTACTGTGGAAAAACAGCAGCATCAGTTCACTTCCCCTCAAGGTCTGGTCCGTGTGCACCTCTGGTTCTCTTTTTACCACTAGTTCTAGACTTGCATCTGGGATTTCATCAAAAACCTAATATTTTCAGAGATTTCTAACATTAACTGTTTCAAGCTGACCTGGCTTGCATGTAATGGATGATCACTAGCGATGAGATTGTGGGCTATTCACTCAAAAGAAATGATTATTTCCCCTCATACACATGAAGCTGTAATTTTAGGTGAAGTTCAACTGGAATATATAAAATGTAAAAAAAAAAAATAGAGCAAAAAGGTTTTATTTAAATAATTTAGTTGAATTATTTGAATTTGTTCACGTAATAAATCGTTATGGTGAATATGATTGAATATATACCAATCAAGTACATTTCATTTGACCTGATTCCATAAACTTTCACATTACACATTTTAACTATGTAACAAAATTATCTGGAATTTGCATGTAATCAAACTACTTATTCTAACTGGCAGATTCATGGAACTATGATAACAACTCTAGTGGTTGCAATAGAAATTGCCTGTGATGTCAATAAAGAATGTCATTAAGGATCTGGAAGTACGAATATTCAACAGTCTTAAGTTACAGACACAACGATACCTCTTCATAAATTTCACCTCACCCTGAAATAGACTAGTGACCTGTTAAGTGCATACCCTGCCTCTCACCCTATGACAGCTGGAACAAGCTCCAGCCCCAAGCAGTTAAGAAAATGGATGGGTGCACATTGCCAGTTTTGGGTTGCACACCCTTTTAGCTTCAGAACTGCCTTAATTCTTCATGGCATGGATTCAACAAAGTACTGGAAACATTCCTCAGAGATTCTGGTCCACACTGACATGATAGCTTAGCACAGTCGCTGCAAATTTATCAATGATGTGAATTTCCTGATCCACCACATCCCACAGGTGCTCTATTGGGACCTGGTGACTGCGGAGTCCTTTTGAGTACAGAAACCACTTTTAGGTGATTTGAGTGTTGTCATAAAGGGTTGGACATGGTCAGCAGAAATAGCCTATGTCACTGAAATTATACTCATTGGGTACTAAGGAGTTCAAAATGTGCCAAGAAAATACCCTCCGCCACCGCCAGCTCCCTGAACCATCGATACAAAGCAGGATGGACGCCAGTTTCTGAAGATACCATCTAAATGTTGCAGCAGAAGTTGGGTCAGACCAGACAACAGTTTTCTTCTGTTGCTCCATTTTGGTGAGCCTGTTCTAATCATAGCACCAGTTTCCTGTCATTACTGACAAGCAGACACCTGGTGTGCTCTTAGGGTCATGTAACCCATCTGCTTCAGGTTTCGGTGTGCTCTGCATTCACAGATATTCTTCTGCATACCTTGGTCTTAACAAGTGGTTGTTTGGGTTACTATTACCATCTTGTCAGTTTGAAGTAGACTACCCATTTTTCTCTGATGACATCAACAGGATTTTTTACCAAGAGGACTACCGCTCACTGGGTGTTTCCTCTTTTTTGAACCATTCTCATTCTGCATTTTCTGAAATACCTAGACCACCGTTCTTCCCAAATCTGATGCTCAGCTTGAACTTCAGCATGTCGTCTTGCTGCCATGCGACTGGCTGATTTGAATTAAAGAGAAGGTGTAAGGGTGTAAGTGCCACTAATGAATTTGATACTTATCAAATAATTCAGTTGTGTGTGACATATCTGAATATAAGCTATGGATAACATGCATTACGGCTGAAGTAGAGGATAAATGTTGATCACATCACTGCATAACTGTCAGACTGTTTTTATCATTTTATTACTTCTGTATCACTTTGTTGCTTTCTTGGATTAAAAGTGACATCCATGGGAACACAAACAAATAACGGCAACAAAAACTGACATTTGAAATCACACATCATCCTCTTCGCTATGCTGCTAAACCTATCATGGCACTGCATTGCAGTTAAAATGGTTTGAGGTCATTCAATGAGTTAAAGGAATATGTCAGACCGCACCCTTGCAGTGTACATGAATTTTATGGCATTTAACATAATGCAAAACTAAATTACACAACGCGGCGTGACATCATTTCACACAGGCGTGGACTGCAGCTTTGGGGATTGTACAAAGTCATGAAGCCATGCTGACGACCAAAGATTCGTGGAGGTAGCTTCACCGCAGGTTTAACCACTGCCGGAAAACTCAACGGGTTACAGTAAAAACCCTTAAGTTTAATATGTGAATGCTGCCACACACACACACACGAGGTTAGGACAGCTCTTAGGGTGGCTCAAAAGACATTTGGTAAATCTCATAAAACAGGCAGCCAAATAAACAGCACTGAACCAATACACACACAAACAAACAAACAGATTCCTATTAAGAAAGGAATTAAGGAAACTAAGTGACTGCAGCCTCTGCGGAGGAGAACATCACGCTGTGGGCCTGCCTGAGTCCTCAGAGTGTGTCTCTGTGCATCTGAGAGTGTTTATGGACTGGCTCTAAGTGGAAGTCATTATGGGATGTTTGAGTACGCTTGCGCTGATAGCAATGGTTCTGGGTCCACCCAAGGCTCAGAGCGTAGGTGGTCTGAGCTGGGGAGGAAGATGAGCGACAGAGCGAGGGGGCGGGGTGGTTCAGTTATAACGAGTGCAGAGACAGAAACAGAGAGAAGAGAAAGACAGAGGAGAGCTAAAAAGTTTGGCCTCCACCCTTTTCTACTATTTGCCTCTGCTGCAGATGTGGTTGTAAGAAAGGGAGGGGAAAAAAATCAACATAAAGTTATAATTATCCACATGAATGCAGACTGAATTTTGGGAAACTGCACACATACACACACAAACACATACACACACTTTTACTTGTGCCAAGAGTGGCTGTACCTTTGCGCATACTTTAAACACACAAACAGAGCTCTTATTTCCATAAGACATATATAATACGACATTGTGAACCACAAAGAGTAAAAGCTCCGATCCCAGGCTGTTGATGCATCATGAGAAAAAATCTGCTATTTTTGATGTTGGAAGGTTTGAAGCAGACAATGTGCAGCACGCTATTCCAGTGCAGGCAGCAACCATTTCATGAGCGGTTACAATCTGTTAACTATTGCATGCCTACAACTGGTTTGTATCAGCTAAGTTTACTTAACAGTATATTTCACCTCAGGACATTTGGAGAGATAACCAAATAAACCTTTCAAAGTAGGAATGTTCCCTGGAGCTGCCAGGTTCAAAGTGAAGCCCTTGAAGGCCCCAGAGCAGCTCAGGGTAGGTGCCTATACTCAAGGTGGACACGTTTTACTGAGGTCTCACTGATCACTAAGACATGGCAGTGTAATGGGGAACAGGAAGTACACTTAGCATTGAAAAGAAGAGTGTAGCAGCACTGAGGGTGATTTGGCTTGAGGGAATTGTGGTGGTGATCCTGGATTGTCGGGGAGGGGATGGGGGGGGGAGGGCATTACCAGCAGCAACCACCCCAGCTTTGACACTTTGCCCAGAAGAGCGCACTGAGAATTCAAACATAGACTCTCAGATGTTCCACTTCCTCTTGTAAATTTCAGGAATTCTTTCATGTTACAAGTGCTTTTGTTTTATGGCCACAGCACTGGAGAAGTGGCTGTGCAGAGCCCCACAGCTCGCAAATTTCTCCTTTCTCCCCAGGTTTCAAGACGGGTGTGTATATGAATGTGTGTGTGTGTGCGCGTGGATTAATTGTGGGCGTAAAGGGGAAGAGGGAGAGGGAGGAGGTGAGTTTGTGGGCATATCCCTTCCTAACTAGCCACTCTATTCATCACTTTGTTGTCGCAGCTGCAGAAGAAACCGCAATGTGGTGCATCCCTTTTGAAAAGTCAACATGATAAGAATTCCTGGATTGAAGTGGCACAGCCCACACTTCCTTGGCATATGGGCTATTTCCTCCTAACACTGGTCTGCACGGTGGAGTGGACTGTGACAGGACTCTGTGGTCGTCTTCGTCACTCCCTAAACACATCATGTCCTGCCTGATCACGCCAATGATAGGGTGTCCAGCATCAGACTATGATGTCATCTTGCACAGAGGAAAGGGAAGAACCCCGTCTGGCCTTGGCAAACAGTCGTCTGGGTCCCCCAACCATCTAATTAGGAAAATGTATATATGCGTCAGCATGACGACAGCCGCCAACCACCAGAAAGGGCGGAGCTGATACTAGCCAGTCAAACTGCAATCAGAAAATAGAGAATATGTAAACCTCTTTAAAAACAAAAACATGTTGTACTTCTGATTTAACATAAAATAGCAGCTCTCAAACCATCCAAATCCACATGAGGAGAACATTTAAACAACTAAGATCTACAGTTGTCTCCCACTTTTGGGATTTCCTCAACTTACTGACCTCAGCCGTTCTGTGTTTGGCCTTTTTTCCAGATAGAATCCATCATTTTTCCCACAGACAGTTAAGGCCAGACAACGGCCAGATGGCGTAGCTATTTGCTTCTCTTTAACTCTAGTCTGTACACCAGCAAGATAGACGCAGGTCAGCCGAAAGAAGAACTCTGGAACAGCACCAAAAAGCCTGTGCAGTACAGTTTAGAGAAAAGGGGGCTTAATTCAGGTCCATGCTGACAGGTGGGACTGTGTCAAAGGTAATCTCAGGGCAGACTGACGTATGGTCCGCTCTCTTCGACTACTCTCTTCTTTGTTGGACCGTGCTGTTCTCTCCCTCCCGTTCTTGCTCTCTTGTTTCTCCTTCTGTGTGCCAGTGCACCTGTGCTCAGCAGGGGGACGTTCAGAAACGAAAGGCATTAACAGAGACTTCCAGAAAGTCTGTTCTCATGACTGATCTTTCACCCAAGTCATTTGTAAAACTTGTACAGAGGATGGTGTGCAAGAGTGTGTGTCTATCGGGGGTGTACAAATATGTACTCTTGATGTTTATTTGATGTGTTGTGTATGTGTGCGGGTGAATTTGTACTTTTGTGTAAGAGATCGAGCATAGCTGAGTTGTGGATGTGTGTGTGTTCTTTGCCGTCCATGTGCAAGAAGCCGGGTGCTGGAATCTATCCAGTACCAACTACCCAAACACAATAAATCAAAACAGGTGTTTCAATATGTCGACTGCTGTAACATGAAGGCCAGATGCTTGCCAGGCAATTCTTTTCCTCTCCTGCTGCTAAATCATAAAAACAGAGTCTCAGGATGCCTCATAGGTTCTAACCACAAAAATTCAGAAATTCTAAAATTACCTTAATAAATCAACAATCAACTACTCTTTGCTACAATTAAATCTGACAGTTTGCTGCTGTTCTTCAAATTTTCGACTGTCTGGATATCGGCACACCGACTCCTTGGTGAACTTACCAAAATCTGTTTGAATTTTTGCGGCTGAATGATGAACAGCAATGACTCACATGCTTTTTTGTTCAACCCAAAAGCAATACTATTTTAAACGTGGAGACTAAAGGGCACACATGTTTACTAGGAAAAAAAAAGCTTTTGTCTGGTGAAATGGCCATTGTTGTAAACAGCAGCATCCCAGCTGTGAATTTCACGGCTGGCGCTAGATGAATAAGTATATTTGTGGCGATATCATGCAGTTTATTCTGTTTGAGCTCGACTCGTTTTCCATTACAATTGAGTACCACCTAATGTGCGTGGGGTCATTATAGCGGCTGAACGTCCCGTGACGTGATTTGCATGTGACACAAACGCCACATCAAAGGTGGACCTAGAGGCAATGATATACCTGCTGCTCGGTCTGTGGCTTTTCATCAGACTCGGGGACCACGGTGTTGGTTTTTGTGCCTCCATTTCCCTCGTTGCCAGGTTTCAAAAATTGTGTTTTTGTTTTTCGTGAAAGAAATGCTCTCATAATTCATTGTGTGACACCATTGAGTGGGCAATTGGTGGCACACAATCTGTTGACATCACATTTTCAGATCGCCTTGATGGCTTGGAACCCCAGCCAAGTAGTACCTGGTACCAGGTATTATCACTTAATGAGGAACTCTAAAAACCACGTCAATCCATGTTGCACCAACCCAAGCAGGTAAAAATGGAAAAGGGCTATTTGAGATCTCATATTATTGTTACTGAAGTACATTATTACAGTGAATAGTTAACTCTGTTTGGCAGCGGTGGTGAGTGCAGACGTCTAGGCACCAAACACTTCTTGGTTGGAAGAGTTTGTGGTTTTGTTTTAAACACAACACCTCTCAGGATTGATCCTGCTAGTTGAGAAATGATGCTTAAAGACTATAACCAAGATTATTGCAACCATGTGAAATGAACCTGTGTTATTGTTGCCTATGAAGTGTTACTTCACAGATAGGGACCAGGTCTGCGAACACTCACAGTCTGTTGCTGTCTTCAAAGTAGTTTCAGTCATCAAGACGGTAATAAAATGGCAATAAGACGGAGTCAGGCTGCTATCAGGTTGTCATTGAATTGGTAGGCAATTACATGCAATTTGTCTGTAATAATATGGCAATTAACAGTGAAATCTGTTGCTGTCTCTATATTTAAAATGTAAGTGTGAGTGTAAGTCCAACTACAACCTTACAGATTTGAGAAAAAAGATCAGAAAAATGATCACAAAGTTGCTGTACGATGGTGATTTTACTGTAAACTCTTAACTCCTTGGCTGTAGCTCAGATGATAGACCAAGTCACCTGCTAATCGCAAATGTTGGTGGTTCGATCCCCCGTCTGTTCAAGGAGGAAACCACTACTGACCAAAACCAGAACACGAGGCTCGTTTCACATTCCCCCCCCCAAAATCTAGATGATCCCCAAGATTTTTGTGAAAATATTCTGTGGACTGATGGAACAAAAGTTGACCTTTTTGGACGGTTTAAGTCCCGTTACATCTTGAATAAAACTAACAAAGCATTTTATGAAAAGAACCTAATTCTAACATGCAATCAGTCAAAGAATGACAAAAAATTCAATGCAATCACTGGCCGACCCCCAATTTCTTCTCAGAGGTTGCTGTCCTACGTTTACTCTAGAGTCACTGAGATGCCAACATTAACAAGCATCCATATCTGACAAGTTAGGTGTGAAACCTGTTGCACAGACTACTTACAGCAATTTATTTGTTCATTAATTATCTCATAGATATGCATCACTTCAAGAAAGTTGTGGCTCAGGAGGTAAAGTAGGTCGTCTACCAACCCAAACACTAGTGGTTCAATCTCTGGCTACTACAACCTGCATGTTGAAGCGTTCTTAGTCAAGATACTAAATCCTTGCGTGAATGTGTGCATTACTGGGTAAATGAGGCTTGTATGATCTAGAAAGTTCCACCAATCGGCTATTTCACTTACGGCAAACACACCATAGGCTGCTGACTTGATCATGATCATGCACTGTGCGTATCTATCCACAACCTTGAAGAAAGAATGCACTGCTAAAAGATAATCCAGTCTAGATCTGTGCAGATGTTTGCTGCTCGTCTTATGGAGTGCTGTATTAAAGTCTAAAAGGTGAACAACAAAGCACAGGAACCAGCTGTTCCAGTGTTACATAAGGCTTTCTGTTAGAACTCATTTGGAGGTACTCACCAAATACCATTCATATTTTTTCCCCCTGTCCACTGAACACTCTCTCTTTTCTTTTTGTTCATCCCAAAGTCTTTTGCCTGTATGCTACAGTGCACATCTTTTTCCTTTTCTCTCAGTTGGAGTTTCTACGTTCTGGGCTAAATCATGTCCATTTGATGTTATGTCCAAACCTAAACAGAGGTAATGTAAACACTTATTTGACACGGAGGACCAAAACATGTCAAATTGTTGAGAGCTGCAGTCAAAACTTCCGTTGTGGTTTGCATTGCAGCACTGATTCAGCTGGGGCTTTATCCCGCTGTTGGTCTATAAGCAGCATTGCATCATATAGCCACACACTTACCCTTCCATCAAAGCTTATGCGAGTGTTTTCCATCACTACCTGAACAACACTGTTGTTTTGTGCTCTGTGCATTCCTTATTCTCCGGTGTTAAAATGTGTCTATCTGTGTTTTGTCCCAGATTTGTTGGGTTTTTTGTTTGTTTTCAATTTCACACTTTTTCCCAGTAACTGTTTTCGATAGGTGTGCTGAAAAATACCTGTAAAGTTCTCTAAATCACAGATATCTGACACAGATATGATATTTTTTTCTCTTCAACCTCTTTCTTGTTCTCATCATCCTGATTTGAGAGCATCCTCTGCTTGTAAGAGTTACTGTACCCAAGCTATAATGCACACCAGACAGCCTGACTTCCTAATGACTGGTTGTGCTCCAAGCCTTTCCGGGCACAGCTATGGCCAGGAGCCTCACACAAACTCCCACAGAAAAAGAAATGCAGCCACACACACACACATCATAGTGACATGTTGCTAAATAGCTTTAAGTTATGTGTCGTCTTACCATATCACTGTATTGACTTCCATAATTTGTGCTTTTCTCTTTAAGAGCAAATTCTTTATACCATTTCAAAAACATCGATCGTTCATCTCTGAGTTGTTTCATCTGTTATTAGATGTTGGATCGCAGGTAGCATAAGGTTAGCATGTGCCAGGAGCACATGTGAATACCAGGTGACGTGAGTAAGTATGTACATCCTTTCCCAAACGTAAAGGACAAATAACTGGAAGTATTTTGTAAATCCCCTGGCTGTGTCCAATAGAACAGACCATCCGCTGTGATAGCCTGGACTTAATTAGTACGGTATTCTTCTCTACCTTCCCTCAGATTTTTGCAGGACCTCAGAACCACAAGAAAAATTTTGTTTCTCTCTCTCATTCCACGTCTGTCAGCCATTACAACTCTTTCCTGTAGCGATCTTTTACTTTTTAGATATAACTCATTTTGATAGCACACGTGCACCACCTCAGCAGGGGCTTTGCTCATTACCAAGGCAACATGTCTGTTTGTTTGGTGTGACTGTTCCTCTGCCTTTTTATTACTGGCTCAAATGTTTAATTGTATGTTTTCAGTGTTTTCCTCTTTTCCACGTCTTCACAGTCAGTCAATCCTGGGGAAACAAAATCCTGCAAGAAAGGTAATTTTGTGAAGACTTCAAAGGGCAAATGTTCAGTTTCATAACATTCATCTTAGACAGGGGTTAAAGTGGGATCTGGCAGGTGGGGGAAACCAAAGATTGGGTGTAGCAGTGCACCACAGGGAAAAGAATTACTTAGAAATAAGTCATATAATAACTTGTTTTGTGAGCTCCAGTGCATTTTTCTTTCTGTAGGCTGTGATCACAGGACATGTGAAGCTACTCCAGTATTCACGGCTCTTTGTGGATTTAGTCAGCTGAATTCAACAAAATATAAGCAGATGTCTCACGAGCTGTATGGCTGTTTTCCAACCCCTAGACACTATAAAGCTGCTATAAAAGTGTAAAATTCAGTGAGTGAGTCTAATCAGCGTCATCAGCTTAAACATGACTTGATGTCTGCTACCAGTTGTGACCGCATGCTGCATTGCTGCAGAGCAGTGGCACAGATTTGAGTCTGACCTGTGGTTCATCGCTGCGTGTCTTTTCCATCTCCTCCCTTTGACTGTCTAAAAAAAGTATGTATATTTTTTTGAATTTTTTAAACTATATTTTTTGATCCAGCTATTCACATCAATCACATAATTTCATTGAACAAATTTGCATTTTTGGATCAAGTTTGATTTTTCTGATTTTAGCATGCAAATAAAAAGGTTTAACCAATCAGATCCCTGCATTTGGCAACAAGTGCACTCATAACTCATAGGACGTGGCACTTGTTGCGGTGACCGCTTGCCCAAAACTTGTGTTGTGCTACCTGTTGTGCTCTGCTGTACATAATTTTGTGTCTGTGTGTGCCAGCTCATTGTGTGTACTAGATGCACCCTTTACCTAAACTACACATATTGCATACCTAAATACATCAAGCTACTTTATTGGCCAATTTAGTGGAAATATCTTTCCACAACACCACTTTCCTCCCTTAATCCATATAATCTAGTGGTTAACATAGTCGCCCGACATTTGAGCGATCCCTAAGTCAAAACTGAAAGGAAACCTAAAAAGTTGCATCAGGCCATCAGGCAGGATGTGATATAAAAACCTGCAGCAATGCAGATCCTGTCCTGTGGTGAACTCTTGTGAATAAGGGAGCAACTGAAAGAAGTTTATAGCTGTTATGAGGAGATATATTAGCTTGAGAACAAAACCATTTTATACAAGGCCGTAAACATGTTTATTTCTGTTGTAAGGTTGGGCATTTTAATGTGGGATTCTATGGGACTGACTCATATTTGGAGCCAGGAACTGTAGTTTTTGGGTTTCTGACTTCATTTCTCAGCACTGGAGGTTGAGACTTGGTGGCACATTATTGTAGGAACCTCTTCAAACTTTTGCAAATCACTGCTGGACAAATGAAAATCAATTTTATCACATGACATTTCTTTTTGTCATGGAAACCAACATGGTTGAGCTTCAATATTTTCTTGTTGAGGTTTGCTGTCATAAGATGTGGAGACTTCACCTTAAGCTTATCAAGTTTGTCCATCATTTGTAAGGATGTTAATGGGTTTTGTCTCTTTAATATAAACATATGTTTGAGTAGCACAGTGTCACTAGTTTGAAAGAATAATAATTCTTCGAGCAGGAAAGAAGTACTGGTCATTCACATAAAACCTGAACCCTTTCTACATTCCCAAGAAAAACTCATAATAATCCAAATGCATGTTGGATACCCTTGTTTGTCTCTCACTAGCTCGTCGTAGGTTTAAGAACTTAGTGAGCACGATTTTTCCACAAATGTCAGGGGATTAATATCTGAAGCATATGATCAGTGTTCACTTACAAAGCCATGGTGTCCCTCAGGGCTCACGCCTGCACGCTTTTACTGCTTAGACCATATGTTCATGATCTCACTTACACATGCCCCAAAATCCATGCTTAAAAATATACAGTTGTGTACATTAATGCCAAGATCAACAAACAGCCTTGCGGCGGTCACTTGCAATGAAGGGAGCTTAGAAATGGTGGCTTATGTTCTCTTTATACTTGTATGGATGTGCAAACATTCATATATTGTTGGTCGTTTTGTAGAAATCCATCCATGATTAAGCTACAATATATTATAAGTTGTTAAATAATGTGATGACATTTTCTCCCTGACCCTATTGAACTCTCCAGGTGGCTCTGGACCCAGTGAAGGCCGTGCTCTTTCACTAAAATGAATCATGTTTTGGGCTGAAGCAAAAACCTCTAATTGTAAGCCAGGTCTCCTATCTTTGTCAGGATATGTAACTTATGCTGGGTGGCCTCCCCACACAAACACAGAGTATTGTACTTTCATCTGAGGAAGCAAGTTCTTCTGCTGTCTCCAGATTAACACGCAGACGAACAAACACCCTTTCAGAGCGATGCGCACACAAAGGGCAGGTTGTGCTGTTGCATCCTGCCACCAGAGGGTGCAGACAATATGCCCCCATCACCCCTGGCTTCAACCCAAGATTCCTTTAGGACCAAAGAATGAAGCTCCGGATGTCGGATGGGCAAAATGAGCCCACCAGACAACAATGAGCTATGATAGGATACACACATACATTTTCCACCCATGCACAATCAAATGTTCAAAGACGTGCCTACATATTTGAAGATGTGTTCGATGATACAAGCCTATTCGAAGAAGCTGTCCTCTCTCTGTCTCTGTCTCTTTTTCTCACATGTTCCAATACAATGAAAATTATTTGATAACCCTGATGCAATCCCCCATATGAAGTCTCTCTTTGCCTGATGTTTTCTGTTTCATTCCAAAGCATTTTTACATTAAAAGCACAAAGGAACGTTGTTGAGGACAGTGAAATAACAGAAAATGTGTATGATCTTAGTATAAAACCCTAAATGAAGAAAAAAGATTAAAAAGGATAAAAAAGCACTGAGAGTGCTTCAGATATTTGACGTTAAAAGTTGTTTCTTTTGTCAGATGACTGAGCTGTTGCATACGTCTTTTATTACAGGCCTTACTTTGTTCTGTTTATCAGTGTTTTCCTTTTCCTCCTCCTTTCTACAACACCCCTGAGAGGTTAAATGGACTGCAACCTAAGGTAGCACCAGCAAATAGGAAAATGCTGGTAAAACACACAAAAACACAACGGAAGTAGTAAAGAACCAAAAACTAATAAACAGAACACAACAGAAGTGATTTAGGGGAGACAATAATCTGATGGAACAACTGTGGAAGATACAGAAACCAAAACATGCAAAGAATTGCACTGAGACACACTGAGACACACTGAAAAGAAGCTTTTGGAGCTTTGCTTTTTCTACATCTATTATATTTTGTTCAACTTCACTTCCATTGTATTTTGCAAGTTAGTTTTGTGCAAAGCTAACTGAACCTTGTGTTTTATTATTGTATTATAACAATAAAATATTATTTAGGATCCTGTGCACTCTTTCTTATGCCTTTCTCCATCTCTGAGGGTGAATGTATCACACATTACCCTTTTTTTTCTCCTTGTGGTAAATACAGCAACTGCATCTTTAGCTAGCAGGCACATTGTATGACAAACTGCACAGAAACAGTTAATTTGTTTGCTAATAATTGATGAGCTGTTAGAAATGTTGTATTTGAAATTATCTTTGAAATGATCCCCCACTTAAAAATGTTACTCTGTGTACGCTTGCTTCTCTTCTGTAGTATCGGGCCACAACCTTGAATGTTGTTCTTTAACTTCCTAAAATATTGCATTAAATAATTAATAAATTATATGTTTTTTCGTCTTTACGTCATATACGTCACACCAATAGGATTTTCTTTCTAATAATGTCTCCACCAACTGGGTTAGAATCAGTTGGAACATAACAGTGACAAGAAAATAAAAGTCCATAACTCTCCTCAGACGCCTTAAACCTAAAATTCTACTTATGAACAGAAATCAAGCAAAATTAACACTAAAATGATCATTTGAGCTTTTTTCGAATGTAATTCTTTAGATAAAAACTTAATATGAAAACGTGCTCAGTTCACTGAATGAAAACTTTTTCATCTAGAAGCACTGAACAAGAGATCTATTTTGTCACATAGGTGTCTAGATTACAAGGTAACATGTAAATATAAAGTGGGAAAACAATTCAGAGGTTAGACCAGGCCCACACCTCCATTACTACAGCATGAAAAAGTGTGCCAAGCATCAGCAGCAGCTGAGGCTGTAGACTGCAGAGCTTTGAGTTAAAACAAAATATCGGTATGATAGCATGCTAAGATATAAAATGTATGGGTTTATAAGCGCGCTAACGTCTGTAAAATTAATGCTAAGCACCTGTAAATCAGCACAGTTGGGGCAGCATTTGTTGCTGCTCTCACGAAAAAACAGCAAAAAAAAACCAAAACCAAAAAAGTGCTGGTGGCTCAAGATGAAAATTAGGATTTGTCATCTGAGGACCATGACCACCATTCAGTTCAGTCCAGAGTGGCAGACACGCATACCAACAGACCGCTGTTAGTGCTAAAAATGGTTCAAATAACTGCTTAGAGATATACCACTTGTGCTCATTTTAGTTCCAAGATGTAAATAATCTATGATAGAAACATCACAACTTTCCCAGACTAAACTGTTAAACCTAGCATATAGTAAAAGGGTTTTGGTACTGACTCTATCAACGTAGTGTGTGTGTGTTTTTATTTATTTATTTTATTATTCTTTATTCACTCGGGCTGTGGTGTTACCAACATTTGTTTCACATTTGACTGTCTGTGACCCATACAGCACAAACATCTGCTTGTAGACCTGGAGAAAGTTTTGAGGCTCATGTGTCATCATATTAGCATTTCACCCTGTGTGGAGTCATACAGACGCACATGTGCACCCAGACATACTCACACACATCACTGTTACACATTACTCTTGCCCTAAAGCACACGCAAATATTCTGAACATCCATATGTACGCAGGCTAGCACACACGCCATCTTTTTGCATTTAGCTGCAGGAGCACCAGCGCAGCACAACAGCAGCCATCTCTAGTGGTCTCCTTCACCACAGAATCTTGATAACCTCTGGGGCTTTTGTTAGCTCAGAGCAGAACCAGACCGCCACTTTAAAACACACATGCATGCACACACCACAAATATCCCACCCCCAGCGTCCCTAACTGTGGCTGACACATCAAAGGCCAGAGTCCGAGGAGCCAAGTTAGGGAGGGTCGGAGGAATCATGGGAGACAAAGGAAGCGATTAAGAGATAAGGATCAGTCTAAGATATGACATTTCATCCTGGGCAGATCCGGTAGACACACTCCATTCAAGGAAGGGTATATAGCAACTAAAAGGGAGGAGGGAGAGAGGGCGGAGGGAAGGAGCTGCAGGGTCTCTTGCTTCTCTCCCTCATTGCACCTTTCTCAACACCAAAGTCAGTTTCTGAACAGCTTATGTGCACGCTTCAAAAAAGCGCAGGACAACAAGGTAGGGCAGCTTCAAAGGTGAGCTCTATTGATTTTCCTCGCTTGTGTACAACAAGCAGCCATTGCTCAGGAACAAAAACTGTTGCTGATTTACCGCCTGGTTGTACATTTTCCTCAGTCTCACTGCCAAAGCACCCAAGGTTCCTCATTTTATTTCCTCTTAAATACTATTTAGCAACACAAAAGGAGCGAATGCGAAAAAAACGTCCTCATTGTGGGCCTAATTGCCTCAGGGTCATGTTACATCTCCAGTTTCACGTTGTTGCTTTCAAACTGTAGCCCGCAAGCCCGAGGCACAATCCACCTGCCTCCCAGAGTGCCACACAAAAGGGTCAGCGTATGAACACAGAGGGAGTCTGTTAGCAAATAAACACTGAGATCGAACTCCAGCCGTGCCTCACTCAAACACCGGTTCTCTTTTCAGATATATATTAACCTGAAAGGGAGACATTGCCTGTGGCCAAAATAAGGCTTCTGTAACTAACCTGAGCAAAACAATGAGAAGTCATCAGATGACGCCATACTGTATATCAACTATTGTCGTGGTGAAAGCCAATTTGGTGTTTCATAGAGAAGGGAATGAGAGAATGAGATGGAGCAGTTGTGCATAAACAGCTTTATCTAATTACAGGCGGCTTTAAACAAATTTCTGAGCTTGCCAAAGCTTTCAGAGTGGTGGAGATCCATACATGAACTATGCTTCTGTTTAACTCACGGTCTTTAATTTACTGCCTTATATACTTAGGAATACAGAGCTAACACGTAATGTAATATGATGCACAAGAGAACAAAGTTGTTTTAAGGCAATGTCTGAATGAAAGTCCTAAAATCCACTCAGGCACTGAATCTATGAAGATGCACCTATATTGTAATTTGAATGAATCTATGAAAAATGCCAAAAATAATGTTTGAATGGCATAAAATAGCATTTCAATCTGACACAGGACCTGAGAGATGTCTCAGTGGAAGAGGGGCTGTTAAGTAAGTATCTGGAAGTAAGTATCTTTGCTCTAACAGAAAATAAAGGGAGGCCTCTTTCTTCTATTTTTGGAAAAAGGGAATAAAATCCTGAACAAGTTGCTTTAAATTAAAATAATGTTGTGAAATGAGCTTGTGAAAATAACTTTCCAAACCAGATGAGGATGAAACGTGTTTTTGGCGCATTGGTGTAGCGCTGCAGGGGCAGCCAGCACACCTGTTCAGTTGGAGATGCAAGGCAGGAGCTCTAAATACAGGCCAGAAGAGTGTCAGGGGGCCAGGCTGCGGGGCCAGCCATCTTTTCATTAGCCGTATCTAATGAAACTGCACAGGGCCAGAGGAAGAAAGACCTACTGCCGGGACACCCTGCCCTGCCCGAAATTACACCAGAGACTCGCCCACAAAAGAAGCATTCCGTCCGCACAGCGACACTGGCACTTGACACCAAATTTTAAACCTGCGTGTTGTTTCTTCGACAAATGGAAATTTCCACACTGTGGGCCCTTCCCAGGCCGAGAGGCTGGTGAGAGAAACGACTGCTGAGGGGTCAGTGTGTAACTCAGAGAACCCACGCTCCATGCCCCCCCCCGGCCCACAATTCCTGTGTGCTTTGTTTGGCAACAGTTGTCAAGATGCAAAAATCCAACTCTCTTTCTAATCACACAGTCAGCAGATAGTATTAAGCTTTCTTTGAGAAGGCTCCATTGTTTTCTTTCTGCTCATAACAACTGACAGACACCAAGGGCATTAACAGCCTCAATGGAGTGATCACTTGAATTTTGGAGTTGCCAAATCTGCAAAAGAAGGTATGCTTACATGTATGTATTTACTTTACATCTTTTCATAGCAAAAGATGTCCTTTCTTTATCCTAAATGTTCTTACTCACCTGAGTCTGATCCCTAACAAGTAAAATATCCCTCTGCTGTTACCTGTTAGTACCTCCAGCGTACTCATCATGCGTCTGTGCATGCATGCGTTTGTGCCAGTGACCCGAGGTCAAACTGTTCCACCGATGACAGCCTTATCCCCTTTAATGCACCATGGAGTGTCCCAGCTGCCATGTGCCAGCACAGAGGTGTGCGTGATGAGTGGAGATGAGTCACAGACAGGGTGAGAGGAGGTGTCACACAGATAACCCCTACAGATGGACAGCGGGAAGGGTCTAAAGTTTCAAACCTGAATGTGTGTTTGTGTGCCCTTTTGTGTAAAAATGATATATCCTGAAGAGAGTATAAAGAATATGTGTGCATTTCCATGCACGTGTGTGGAAGTATGAGTGAGAGGGTGTAACAAGAGGCCCTGACCTCGAGCAGCACTGACACGAGCTGTCACCATGATAGCCCCTCTTGATTCAGGACAACAGAATAAGCACACACAGTAAATGAGTCCCTTAATATGTGGACTCATTTAATATTTCCAGTCCAAAATTTCATTTTATAGAGCATTTATATACAAAGCCTTTTTGTGCAGTACTTTTCATAAAAATAATTTTATAACTGTATATTGTGTCCCTAGTGTTAGTAGTCTGGCTCACCCTGCAGATAGTTGTGGTTTTAGATGCTGTTTGGAGATCTCCGCTGTTCAAACATCTGCCAATACCTCAATAAAGCAGAGGTGAGCAAGTCTTTGTGGTGTTCGAGGCTTTTACGTGATATTTGAAAAATGCTAAATCAGCACGAATTTTCAAAGATATGCAGAAGCAACAGTGTTTATCCAGCTAATCTCAGAAATGTTTTGCTCTGAAAAGTTCTCTTTTGAACTTACAAAACTTGCCAACTATGCATCGCAACCATTATGCATGGCTCTGTAGTGAATGGATAGATTAACAATCTATCCAACAGTCAAAAGATTAAACCTCTGTTCTCTCTCATCTATTTTGTGTTATTGTAGTTTTAATTGACCTTAACAGACAACAGATATTTTAGGTATCTTTTATTTATTTTTTTGTTAGACAAGTTTACTACCAATCAAGTAACTACTTTCATGCTTGATTTGGATCATTTTAGAAAGTCTCTTAACTGGAAAAAGATAAAGGATGCCAGCGATAACAGTATTAGCTATGGTTGGCTGTACAAAATGAAGGATAAACGGAGCTAAATGGACTTCTAGAAATCTTTGTTTCTTAGTTTATTCTGCAACATGAGCCAGCGTAGTGCAAATTGATCTTAGCTGTGGTGCGAAGAGAATAAATCTTTTGGGGTTTTTCTATCGTATTTTCTTCACGGTGGTTACATTTCTGCCACACTTGCTTATAGCTTTAGTGTGAATGGAAGATTTTTAATTGAATCTGAAACAGTAAATTTTAATCGGTTTTGTAGAGTATTTGTAGCTCTTTAAATGCATGTTTTATGTAATTTGACAGTGAATATTGAATTTTTGAGCACTACCTGTATCACAGCTATTTTGGTGTCACACACAATTGATATTAATCACCTTAATGAAGGCTCAGCCTAAATATAGCATTTACTACTGCTGCAGTTACCTACTATAAATCAGTATGGCCACAGTAAACTAGGCCTACTAGCGGTGAAATAATAAATATATAAGTGAAATAACAGTAAAATAGAATACTGTGGCACTGAAACATTTGATAAAAAGAAAGGTAGTATAGATGTATCATTGTATGAGACTGCAAGTCAAACAGGCCAGACTAGATTCTGCGTTAGAACTCTGTGGGGTAGTTCTGACTTTTTTTGACATGACATGTTATTTAGCATCAATTTCCCAGCCAGCATGGGGACTCAAGACAAATATAAACTGTAAAATACTTCTAGCTTTTTGTTTCTCCACCAATGGACAGAAGTTAATGTTCTAGTAATTTTATGTCCTTTCCTAGTCCTCTCAAAGGGAGGTGATTGTTAAAAGCAGAGTCACATGACTTGTCTAAAAGATGCAGTCAAACACACTGAAGTCTCTAAAATCTTGTAACTGGGGGGGGGGGTTAGAGATAGGGGTATGGAGTGCTCCCACTATAGCAAGGCAATGTAAGCAAGGATCATCTTCCTTTGTTCCTGCGGGAGGGCTCGCTGTCTGTAAACACATGGCTCACTTTACGGTGGAATGTCCAAATAAAAAGCTTTTTGAAGACTTCACCCAGTCAATTAGTCGCGCAGTGTCAATAGACCTCCTGCATAATGACTCACCTGTAATTGCGTGAGAATGAGTACTTACAGGAAGCGGCGGGGTACGTCACATAGGAATGACAAAAGCCTCAATCTGTTTTTAAGGACTTGTTCTTTAATTGACCCCCACACCCTTCACCTCCATTCATGCTAACACACACTCATGAAGTCCTCACTGCTATGTGGCTGACTGCACTCAGTGAAGCTTCTTGGACTTGATGCTGCTGAAGGTTCTGTAAAGGTTGAGTCACCTCCACCAAATACACATTTTAAGGGCCTGCTTGACGTTAACCAAAATGCTAGCCTCACTAAGTTTGTCGAGCTTACATAAATGCAACTCGCTCTGGGCTTTTTAATAGACACGCATGCTCTTTGTGTAGGGTAGGGAGATAATGAACAGGCAAGGTGATTACCGTAACTAGCAGATGTTATCTCAACTTTAGGGGGGAGATCAGTTGAAATGTTGTAATTGTACTGTCAAGCTGCTAAAAACAACCCCAGCCCCCTTCTTTGCCAAGTCACACACACACACATGCACACGCACACATACATACCTCCCGTCCTCCTGCAGACACTTCAAAATTAAATTCTTCAACGTCCTCCACTCCTTTAGGAGTCACCCCTTTTTGAGGCAGATATGCAAGCATCAAAGAGACATCCAGCAGCAATTGGAGTGCCTCAGGGCTTGCACGTGCTCCAGTAGTAAAAACTAACAAACTTGTCTTTTATCATTAAATAAAACTGAATTAACGTCATACCTAATTTAGTTGATTCATCTTTTGTTTTTTTTGTGTTTTCTGTCAATCGTTTAGTGGCTTAAGTTGCTTTTAAAGGTTATTTCAGAAAAAAACACCCATCAAATTAAAACTCTTTAAATGTAATTATACTGTTCTTTAGGCATTTAAACAATGCGCAGTGGTTTGCCGGAGACGAATATGTACAGGACGCTGTCTAGGCAACAATGCACAGCCAACATCCCCCCAGCAGTTCAAAGGAGACGCTCTCCCTAAACATTATCACATAATTTGGGACAGCTGTCAGCTTGTAAATAAGTGATGTAGAAGCCTTTTGTGTGATGGGGCACAGGTTGGAGACAGGCGTCTTTGCTCTGCCGGCATGAGCCGCTGAAGACAAAGGCAGGAGACAGAGTGTCTAACCTTTGATTCTTCTGAGGACTCAGCCGCCTTGTATGAGGGCAGGACGCATCAGCCACAATCATGCCCCCAATGTGGGGATGTCAGGAACAATAGAATCACTCTCACGCAGTTGGTCTGAACAACCCATCTCGACTGCAATTGGATTAGCAAGTATCCAACCACCACATGTTAGCCTAATTGACATTAAAGTGAAATTTGAGAACAATAAGGCCCTAACCCTAATCTCCTATGTCCTGTGAAATGGCATACTGCTTCTCAGAAAACAAAACAACAACAAAAAACTTCCTATGTTGTTTTAAAAAGATGCAGAAGCAGTTTTTCTGCTGGTTTTTGCTCTTCCTTTGATGAGCTGCAATCCATTGAAAGCTGGCGAGATACCAGATAACAAGCCAAACATTCTTTTATTTGGCAAAGACAAAACAGAGAGATTTCTGTGCTCGTCTCTTTTGTTTTAGTAAAAAGTGATTACACCGCAATTAACGTGCCACGGGGAGAAATTTCCGCCTCATGTTTAAATCCAAATTACAAAAGTAATGGGAGATTTAAGGTCAGATTGTAGTTTTTATTAACTCCTTTTTGTTTCTATTACATATACTTTACAATGACGTTTTTACCTTTATGATTTTGTTTTGAGGGCCTTTTCAAAATAATCAGATTGATGTCGAACGTCTTAATTAAAGCCAATACAATTCACCATTGTAACAAATTCACTCAGTGCTCTAATTTATGCAAATACACAAAGGATGCATCATTTGATATTACTGAATGTGTTACTGGAAGCAATTCATATTTTTGTTTATTTTTTTCTATATATAATATGAAAGCAATAAATATTACCAGTAAATAAACTTTACTTTTTAGAGTTTTTACTATTTTTCAACAAAACAAAACAAACAAACAAAAAAACCTTATACAATCTAATGTACATTATGAAAAGTTGTACAGCTTTTTTATGTTTAAAATAAGGATTTATTTTTATTTATTTATTTTTAATATGTAGATATAAATATATATTTTGTCAAAATATATGATATAGTCAAAGAAAAAAAGTGAGACAAACATACATCTCATAAAAGTTATAAATAAGGGTCCAAGTGAACATTTTTGGGAGTAAAGACCTTCTGATTTGTTAGCGCCCATGTTGCTTTTTTCAGTGCCGCAGTCCAAGCCCACACTTTAGTACGTCTGTGCGTTAGCGGCAGCCGCAGCCCTCCACTACCATTTCCTGGTAGTTTTTAAGGACCACCTTGTCATGTTCATCTAGGTAGAGCATGGAGATCGCGCTGAGCTCTGTTGGCACACAGCAGGCCTTGGGAATATTGTTGTTCACAGAGTTCACCAGTGTCTGAACAATGGCGTGGTTGGTTGAATTCAGATGATCTGCCAGAGGAAAGGGGCATTCCCCGTGGCAGTAATAGGCCTGGTAACCAGGAGGCGCCACTATCCAGTCATTCCAGCCTACATCGCTGAAGTCCACGTACAGCGCATGGCGCCGGCAGTTGCGGTTGCGTTTACGGCCCCGCTGTCTCGGGCTGCGCTTGGTCCGGCGAGTCAGCGAATGACCCTTTCCGTCGTGACCAAAGGTTACCAGGAGGGGGCGTAGCTGCTCCCAGTCTTCACCGGGTTCTTGGTGCAGCGAGCGGCTAATGCGAACGTGTCGGCCCTGGTGGCGTGGAGTCTGGTTGAGGTGCAGAACCTCCACAGCCAGCCCGTAATTGGGAAGTCGTTCACGAGCCCAGCGCAGCACGGCGGGGCTGACGTCAAAGCTCTCCCAGCGCGACGCGTTGTGGCGCACGAGCCGCGTATCCAGTAGCTGTGTGATAAGCTGCCCGGGTCGGGGGGCTTTGAGCACCTCGTACACGTTTATTCGGTGAAGTGCCTGGTCGTCTGAGATGGCATCAGCAATGGCCTCATCAATCTGATGACGGTAGAGCCTCAGTTCTGCGGAAGACAGAAGCTCGTCCTCTGGGATGCTGCTGAGGTTAAACATAAAACGAATGGGCATGGGTCCTCTGTCATCCAGCTCATGTAGCTGCTCCATGTGCTCTGAAATACAGCAAAAAAAAATATTTACTGCAAGCTTAACTAAGAAACTCAATAATTTTGAGACTATGTAAAATAGACTTATACATCCTGAGCAAGGGCAAAAATAGCAAGGGTACAAAATATGTGCAATATCCTGATTCAAAATTGCACAAGTTTACACTCATTTCCTCAGTTAAACAGCAGAATGTTTACTTTTATATGTTATCAAAAGTCACTACATGTTTGACTACCAAGATTTACATTTTATACTTTTTCTGTAATATTTATATCAGTATCAGTGAGTTCTAGCATAATCCTGTTATTGCCAGTTGCCAGTTGCCAGTGACAGGATGAAATGAATGTTACTAGGTTTTGAAGCTAGGGTAGGCAGCACTTTTCCAGCATCTTTCTGCAAAGTAACCACAATAAGCAGACAGAATGCAATTTTTCTTCAGACAAATGCAGGTTCTTCAACAAACTGCAAAGTTGTAAAGTTAAAGAGTGAGGCACCTTGACAGCTCTTTGAAAAGCGCATGTGGCATCAAAATGTCACTTTAGGGTGCAAAGATTTCCGAGTTTGGTTCCCACCACATCAGTCTTTCAATGTTTTTGGTGATTTTGTTTGGTGGATCTTTGTTGTTTAGTGTCACTACTAAACCTACGAGGAATCCCTGAGAGTCAAAGGATGTGATAGCAGAGTTTGGCGAGTCACATCTTTCTAACCTGCTCAGGTAAGGTAACGTTGTATGAAGACAGCAGTGATAACAGTGGTAGTATGTCGGAGATGAATGGGTTAGAAAAGGCTTTCACGTTTAACAAAAGGGTTTGACGTGTCAGTTAAATATTACTCAGCGGAAAGTGCTGTGCTTATCTGTTGGGAACGCACTTAGGATGGAGAGTGAGACCTGCAGGATAGCAGTGCATTGTAGTTTTTTGTCTTTGCTTTTTCAGGTTTATGCCAACTGCAGTTTAAATGACTGATCAATATTAGTATGCCTTAAGCATCTTATGTGTTTTTCTTTTAATGGCACTCTGTGCAGCAAACTCAGAGAAAGTTAAACATGAAGAACTCTGGTGAATATCTTTGTGGCTGCCATGGCTCAGGCGGTAGAGTAAGATTGTCCACTAACCACAGGGTTGAACGGTTTGTTCTGATCCCAGCCTGTTGCTGGATGCGTGTGCAGAAGGGCTGCAGCAACTTTCAGCAATTACAATGCAATTTCTCCAGGAATTGTTTATCCTGGATTTATCTAACCAAATAATATGCTCCCAAAATCATCACTGCGATATGCACCAAGTTCAGTCTTGCAGATCTGTGCTGGAGAGCCAGCAAGGTTGTTGTTTTGTTCTTTTTTTGTTTTTTACTGGCATGCATCATTTCTCTGGACAAGTCTGATGCTAGATTGTGCAAGCAGCTCTCTGTCCCTGGTGTCATTTTAGGAGTTGGGTACTGTGGCTCTAGCGGGGGGTTATAGCCCCTAATTACGAATGTTTAAGTGTGTTTGTGAAGTCTCACAATCATATTTTTTCAATTCTTCTGGCAATTCTTTTTTCATATAGAGGCTCAAACAGACAGTAAATACATGCAGCCTAATTGGAAATCACAAGTATACTCATTTTTTGTTTCGGGTATTAGGTTTATCAGTGATCACAGGTGTGTATTGTACTTCAGCTGTATTATTTAGGATTTTTTGGAATTATTTTGACTCATCACATTTAAAGGATTTTGAACAGGGGTGCACTCAGGTTTTTTTT
>NW_005187411.1:1291457-1297292 GCF_000239375.1 Pundamilia nyererei
TAAATGTATATCGTCCGTGTTTTCTTATCTATCTTTAAGGATTATCCTGCCCTTCTTTCAATGCCTTTCTCTGAGCACTTTGCTGAAACATGCATTACAAGGAGGGTGGTGATTAACGTACCACAGCTACAGTATAAACACAGTGGAGGCTCCCTATTCCACGCACAGTCTGCAGATTTCTGGCAAGATCATCATTGTTGGGGAAAGGAATGTTGTGTCTACTATTTTCCTGCTCAATCCACCCCTGTTATTTCACACCCAGGCCCTAATCTTACCCAGGTGGTTCTCATTATTAAAACCTGCTGTGTTTTTGATTAGCTCTGCAGTTTATTCACTTAAGACATTTATCATTTTCATCATGAATAATCATTAAGGAGTCAGACAGTACAGGAGAATCTCATTTATCTGAAGCCGGTGGGAAAGGAGGTGTTGCGAGAAGACGCGGTGCGTATTCAAATCCTCAACCAAATCAGATTTGAAGTGGGCACTAACACACTTCGTAACTTATGTAAAACACAGAGATGCCATCAATTAGACCCAGTCAATAAACGTGCCATCTGAATTCAAGGTTAGAGGTTACACAGTTTAACCTGCCTATAAACATGTCTCTTCACATAATCATCCATCTGTTGCAGGCTGCAGTGCCTCCCTATGTTTTGGACAGATCATTTAACTGAGTCATACCATCACACAATGGCACTGCCATGAAAGCGAGAACTGCCACTCTTAAGGCTTCAGAGCATATTATTAACATAGTTTAGTAAATCAGAAGAAGGGTAAATGCTTGTAGAGGAGTAGAAACCGATGCACAAGCACACATGTGCGCGTGTTCACATTGCATCATATGCAGAAGTTCCTGTACTAGCGGTGGTGCGCTTCCTTTTCTTGCTAGCCTTGCTACGCTACCATTTGAGTTCATGTGGCCGTGCGCTACCTTAGCAACACGTCTGGCAAGGCTGACTCATCCCTCCTTCCTCACTCCCCTCTCTATCCATAAATTATTCCCAGTTTTCTCAGTTATCCATGGTACAATTGAGTTCCTTGCTGACTAACAGTGATACATCATTTTCCTTCTTTTCCAAACACATTATCTTTTCAAACTCAGCTTACGTTTCACAGATCACTCAAACTGGACTTTCTCCAAGCCCAGAGAAACCTCTGCATTTGATGCTAAAACGGATCAGTCACAATAAACAGAAACCCTTCTAATGTTCCACTCTGTCTATCACACCAGCTTTTTGAGGCCATTTTTCCATCTCGCCAAAGAGTTGCGAGCATCTGCTCTCAGCACCCACATTGTTGGCAGTAGGGGCTTTATTTAGAAGTCTGCAGAGTAGCATTAAAGATAATTGTATGTTGAAGAAGGTCCTTCTAAAAGAGCCCTCCATATAAACTGGAGACATGAGAGAGGAGCACACTACAATTCCCGTCCAAGAACGGGCTTTTTAAAGCCGTGTTCTCCTGGGTGGGGTGAGAAGTG
Organism: Pundamilia nyererei; assembly: GCF_000239375.1. Taxonomy (NCBI): domain Eukaryota; kingdom Metazoa; phylum Chordata; class Actinopteri; order Cichliformes; family Cichlidae; genus Pundamilia; species Pundamilia nyererei. Next base: position 1,292,938 of record NW_005187411.1, read on the forward strand.
TAAGTCAGTAATATGGAGGTATGCTTTTACTTCAGCTGCTAACCAAACACACAGAGCTTTGTCAAATTAGGCTCTTGAGAGCTTGTCTAGCAGATTTTTTTTTGCCCCTCTGTAGACAGTGTTTGGTGACCACATCCTTAGATTCCTTGGTTATGGTGAGATGGGTGGAGCACTCTTACAATCATGTTTCAAGGGATGTCGGAAATGTGCTTTTTTTAAAACCCCGAATACTAAGCAAACCTCACCCATGCCAGCGCACTGCATTACCACCAAAACTATTGGAATGCTTGGCAACAGCGACCTTGCTGTAAGAGTGGTGTAATGGTTTGTGTGCTGACACTTGTATTTATCATCTCTCCTCCTACTAATGACATTCCTTCTTTCAGTTTTGTGCTCCTTAAAATTGTTTTTCTGGAGTTCATGTGATGCGAAAACCCCCTATTTTTTTGCTTACCTTCATGGTGGAAGCCCCTCACAGTGTTGGCCCGACTGGCTGACCTTTCTGGGTACTCAAAAGCAATGTCGTGCGCTCCGGCCTCCTCAGCCTCACCCGACTGTAGCCGATAAAGGTCCAGCAGGTAGCGGGGCACAGTGGCTGAACGACTGGGCCGCGGCCGCCTTTTGAGGCCGAACATATGCAGCAGCGTGGCCTCAAAGTCCCGCAACAGTTCATGGCTTTGAGCGGCCGAACGACCCTGCAGGCCAGGTACTTTCTTTTTTCCTTCTTCAGGTATCAGACTAGCATGGTTGCTCTCTCCCAGCAGGACTTGGCATATTAAAATGACCATCAGCATTCGATTACCAGGAATCATGATGTCTCTGGAGAGAGCAGCAGATGGAACAGGAAGATAAATGATTAAAAAAGGGCTAAATAGAGCAGATATAAAGGCAGCTATAAGATTTGTCTTACCCTCCATCCAAAACACCATTATTTTCTCTTGTATAAATGTTCCCACTAAAGGCAGACTAATTAGTTTCAATAGTCCAGTCTGCCTTGTTTACAGTAAAGTAGTCTCCGATCAGATAGACCATTTAGAGTTTATCTTTATCCTCCAAAGGTAAACAGCTAGCTCAAGAACCCATCTTTTTTTTTTTTTTGAATGGAATCTCAGGGCCATTCCTCCCCACTATCTCCCTTCCTCCTTGTCTCCTCCACTATAATTAGACAAATAAAAGAGGCAGCCCTGGGGTCTAAGCAAATTCTTAACTTGATAAAAAGTCTCGGTCTTAAGACATTCTGCTCAAACAAACCATGGCCCAAACCTGGGACATTGTGCCACACACTTATAAGAAAAAGCTCTTCCTCAGGCACGTGGCTCGCCCAACACCCCTTAGGGACCTTCAGTCCAAGTCTGGATAGACGCCACATAAATGAGTGAGTCAGCAGACAGAGAGAAGGGAGATGCAAGATTTAGCAGCGTGTCACATGCCGCAAATTGAAATGGCATGGCCCACTTACTTACCGACAGAAAATAAAGCATGGGGAAACAGTCCATGTTTGTTGGGAGCAGGCAATGGACCCGTTCTTCTAGGAAATGTCAGGTGGCGTTGGGTGGCTGCAAGAGAACTTTGAAGTGACCCTGTTCCTGAAAGATGAAGGCAAAAAACACAGGGATATTGTGAACTGACACTTGCAAACACTTGAGGTTGTTACATGGCATTTCTTCAAAGAGTAGCACAGGAGCTTGTGTATGTGTGTGTTTATTGGTGAGAGAGAGACCCAGTGTCTCTTTAAGGCTTATCATTTTGGCTGGTGGGTAAGCTAGCTATTTGCTGTAAGTGGAATGTAAGTAGGCATGTGCTACAACACAGACAGCAGATACCTAATGCTTGACACCCACCTTGGTAAGAAAATACAACTTATTCAACGCTTACATCTATTTCAGAGACACCCATTTGAAAAGCAGCTTCCTACTTTACATTAATGACAAGCTAAAAATCTGATTAGCGCCAGGTTCAACAGAAAAACGTCAGAACCCACAGAGCACAAAACAAGTCTGATCACAATTAGCAAACTCTTTATTCAAGATAAGAGGGCTGTTGGTTTACTAAAACTGAAAACCCACTCAGCCTTTACCCCTCCAAGCGACTGCGTTGACCTATTTTAGACAAGGAACTAAACAGATTCTTCTTAGAAGAGCTTCTCTTCCATTTTAGAGCTCACATGGGTTGTGACTCTGATGGCAGGACTTCTCTACTTTGATAACACTGTACATACAGTAGTACATTCACCACTGATGTATGCATGATATACTGAGCAGAATGTGCTTCTAGAAGACTAATTAAAAAAAATATATATAACACTTCCACACACAAAAAAGAACCACTTTCCAAAAAGGGAAAAGTCAGAGCTTTAACAGGCAGGTTTAACAAGAACAACATGGATCAAATGATTCAGTTTGTACACCTCATTTGAAGTGTTAAGTGCTGCTGAATCGCACTAACAAGGTTACTGAATTTTAAGTGACCACAACAACAGCATCATGGAACAAACACTCCAAAGTGACACAAGGCTTCGGTCATCATTTGGATCTTGTTCCACTGGAGCACAACCAAGAATTACTGCACAGTGAGGATGCATATTAGCTCACACTCTATCTGCGTGTGTGTGCGTGTGTCACATACAGTTTGTGTTTTTCAGCTTACTAGCATGCCTGGCTTCATATCTATGTGATTAACTTGCCTCCTGCATGCCTCACTATACATGCAATCTAGGATCTATTTCCCTAACGGTATTAGACGGTGACCTCCGGTTGACCCTCCTTTTCTCGGTCATGACACAAGATCCACTGTGCAAGAAGAGAGGGTGACATGCAGTGTGCACGCGCACGACTGCAAAACGCAGCCCATGCATTGACGTGCGTGTCCGCATAAGTGTGTGCCACCATTTGCATGTTCGTGAGAACTGCAGCAAAAAGAGTGAGGAGGATTCAGAACATGATCAGCTCTATTACCCATGGGGTGAGGGGATAAATGTGTGTGTGTGAGAGAGTCTGTGTGTGTACATCTCTGACAACAAACGTTCATTGTACAGAGAGGGCCTCTCCCATGATTACAGGGATTCATAGCACTCAAAAACACTGACCATACAGAACATCTTGTAACTGTAACCAGCCACTGACAAAGCTGCAGGCTAAAACAGACAGACACTCAAAATGGTGTGATGATGATGAAAGAAGATGTAAGGCAGACAGGGAGTAACGCTCAGCTCTGTGTCTCTCAAGCCAGTGTGCTCGTGTTTACTGGCCTGTTTTCACCAAGAGCGATAAGAAATAGTTTTACACCAAAATCTTAAAAAAACAACAACAGCAGCAAAAAAATCGCCACCCACACCTCTGCACTCATCATAAACGTGCAGTCATTTATTGCCCTCTCAATCAAACAAGCGAAAACAACATGAGATTATAAAACAAAGCTGGACACACAGAAAAGCTTTCCACTAAGTGACAGAAATACATTTTGCAGCAACCGTTGCAGACCAGGCTGCAATTAGGCTGCAGCAGTCAAACTGCCCTTGGCTTTGCTTGATCCCCCTTGGCCTCTCTCATTCGTTCTCTCTCTCTCTCTCTCTGTCTCTCTCTGACCAGAGATAATGTGATCAGACTATGCACATGGCTCTTCAGATGTGTTTCCTGAGGAATTTGACAGTGATGGTGGGAGGGAGGATGGGAATGAGGGAGGAAGAGAGGGAGGAGAGCAACAGGTCACTGTGGAACAGTGATTTTATCATTTTAGTCACAGGGTTCTACTTATTGATTGATCAGTGGCAATGTCTATGCTTAATTCCGGTTGCTGCCTGTATAATTAGAAGACATTTATGTCTTTGAATGGTAGTCCCAAAATAATGCCATGCTCTTGGAATGAGCAATAGGTAAAGAAAACACACACACACACACAACCCCAAATGTCAAACACTTTTTCTTTTTTTTCTTGTCTTTTTTTTTTTTGCTTTGTAGTAACCAAATTAACAAAGCTAAATAATAATATTTAACCAGTCAGCCTAACAAAATTCTATATTTTATGTGCAGGTTGGGATATTTTTTAAATTTCTCAAGCTCGAAATTACAACATACAATGATGTTTCTCTGGCATTATAAACGAAAGGCAAAAAGTCTGAGGGAAAAGATGAGGTGTGTGGGATTTTTTGATGTATCCTGTCGGGTTTTTTTCCTTTTATTGAAAAATAAGGGGGAACGTGTCAATGGCACGTTTTTTCTTTTAAATTAAAAGAAAAAAGTGTGTTGTTAATTGTGCGTTAATAACGGAAAACCCAGAACAATCAGACGGAGGCTGACAAGGAAAATGACCGAAAAAAATTAAAGCCATCACCAGAAGTGACATGTGACTTCTTTATA
>NW_005187411.1:1297312-1329465 GCF_000239375.1 Pundamilia nyererei
GTGTGTGTGTGTGTGTGTGTGTGTGTGTGTGTGTGTGTGTGTGTGTGTGTGTGTGTGTGTGTGTGTGTAAAAGTAATTCTGAAATTAATTTATTTGGCCATTCTGCTCCTCTGCAGTTCACGAGATGAATTTGAGTTGCAAACTAAACTGAGTGCCAAGGAGACCGGGCGCCCGCAGGCCGCAATTTTCCCTGCTGCAGTTTTACCGGATTAAATGACAGGATTTATCTTTACAACGACTTGTTGCAAACAGATGAAAAACACGTGAGTGGACAACAAACCGGACTCACATCTGCAAGACTCTGCAGCTGTAATGTATTAGCATTTCATGTTTTCGCAAGCATTATGTCATTACTGGACATCAGCTCGGTCACCTGGCGCAATTATGCGTCAATTATTGTTCAAAACCCGTGCGGTAAAATGAAATGAACTTCATCTTTTGCGAGAAACCCCCCAACTTATTTTCATTATCGCTCATCTCTGATCTGTCAACCTCCATCGTTCATACGAGCCTTCATACTTGGATGACAAGAAGCAGTTACAGATGTTTAATCCGTGTTAAACTGAATTATAAAATGCATACACGTGCGCAACGCTGGCGATTTCAATGAAAGACATAAAAAAAACAGAACAGCAAAATCTGACGCTGTGTTTGGACATGACCTCATCTTGATTTGTCATCGGCTCAAGTCTCGGGCACAATAACCTGTTACTTGTTTGGCCATGATCACAGCGCCATTCGTTCCAAAATGCACTTTTATATCTTTTGAATGAGTTCCGCGCGCTGTGAGTGTTTTTTATGCCCATTTATTCTCGCGCATTTATCCCGGAACGGTGTTTAAACTCTCAGCGGAGTCGCTTAAATGCGCACAAAGGAGAGACCCAAACTTAAAGTAACAACACTTCAGCGAGAGCCTCTCTTGCTCAAAGATGTGTGTGTGTCTATATGTTGTTGCTGTTGTTTTTTAAAGTTTCGCTGTTGACTCTTTGATGTGTGTAGTCTAAATGTGTCGTTTGGTGAGCGCTTACCATCAGTAGAGGTACAGGTATCCTCGAATGAAGTGAATATGAAAGGGAAGGTGTAAGGCAGTCCAGGCGTAACGCCGAAAAAATGCCGAAATGTGCCTTAAAGGAGAAATTATGCGCCTTTTTGGCTCATTAATCCTTTAGCGACACCTCAGAACGGACAAGAGGAGTGAAGGCCGGCGGGCTCTGCAGCAGGGCTTCTTATTCGTCTCCAGTGCGGCTCACTAGGGCGATCGGCGCGCAGGACGGCAGGCTTTCAAATGATCCAGCATCTATGGCCCCTTGCAGTTTTTATGTGTCCGCCCAATTTACCCTCTCTGCCTCCTCCTTCCTCCTTCCTCCACGACCCCCACCTCCCTCATCTGTCTCAAACACCTTGGATAACCCCCCCTTCTCTCCTCCTCCTCCTCCACTTTAAATAAAGACAACTCAATGCGCTTTTTCCCCCTTTTCACTATGTGAAACTTTGCATTTTGTCTTTAAATAACGCCCAGCGGGTCAAATGCCCGGTAAGTCTCCATATGCAACGTGTTAGTGACCTAACCTAAAATAAATAAATAAATAAACGCCTTGCGTACCTGCAGATGTAAACAACTGGTCTACTTTAAAAATGCTATGCATATTTAATTATTTTAAAAAAAATATATATATATATACACGTGGCCACGTGCGTACATTTTTATTGGTTAAAGGCTTTTTCTTTAATCCTTCATCAAAATTTATGAAATGTATTCAAAGTGATTGGCTTCCCCGATATAAGCGATGTGTTCCCACTAATGTACAACTTTACAAAATAGCTTTTCTGCCTCTTGCACTTCTTATTGTTATCGTCATTTGAAATTATTCCACGATCGCATGCCGTGGATCCATGTTTCGATAGTGCTTTTGATGAGGGGTTTCACGGAACTTCATGACTGCTCTTTAAACTTAGTAGAGGGTTCATTTAACATATAGACATTTTATATGACTGGTATCACCGTGTTATGTACTTGTGTAACATTTCAATCACTGCCTAACCCCACAGTGGGCCATCTGTCTGAATGATTTTAAAATGACTGTCGTTTTAGAACTACGGATGTGGAACGGTGATAAAGAAAATGATATTAATAAAGCAGATAATCACAATTAATACCACGTACTAAAAAAGATCTAAATTCAGCCATAATGTTCTTTTCAGTCCTGTTTTTTTTTAAAGTATGACTGAAATTATTCCTTGAAGGATTCCGTTTGGCGAACCGCTGCTTAAAAAGATAAAAATCCGTTTCCCCGTGTTATGACTAAAACGTTTCTGCTCCTGTATATGTTTAAAAAGCATTTAAAATGTGCCAGAAACATTACAGATTTGTTTTAGTTTGTTTGCAGTCTTAATAAATATTATCTCCACTTGTTCTTTCCCAGATTTTAGTCTTCCAGCATTATGCACTGTATACATGTGCATTTTGTCTTTTTGATGAGACCTTGCTCATTTATTTTTCGTCAGACTTAGAGCTTTTTTTTCTTTCCTGTTTTTTTTTCTTTTTTTTCTTTTTTGATCCATATTTAACCACTTTTAACTGAAGATTTAACAGCTTGAATAATCACACCAGTGCCCAAGAGTCTATATTTAATATTACAGGTTTGTAGGGTTGGCAAGAGTTAGAATGCATAGATGAGTGTCAGATAGGTCGTGCAGTTTCAGTTTTACTACAGTACTACAGTTACTGTATTATTCTTTGTATAATGTAACTTAAAACTTACTGTTGTTAAAAAAAAAAAGATTCACCTGCATTCATTTGGTTGTGGTTCCCCACTGAGTTGCAGTATTGTTAAAATTGCATGTGATGTACTGTGTATCACACATTGGTGCAGGATGAGTTTTAGACTGTAAAACTGCTTTGTAAAGCTGTGCATGGTAGAATTAGGAAGGGGTTGTTGTATTGGTTTACAAAAAAATCCACTGCGGTCACTCTGGATATTTAGGAGTGCTATTCTGCCTCCTTATTTTCGATTTCTTTGATTTCTAAGGTGCATGGAGAGCATCCAGTCTTCTATCAACAAGTACTACCACAGCATAGAAATCAGAATTACGTGAGCAAGCTTGTGTGCAGTAAGTGGTGCTAGGCTAAAACAGACTTTATAGCTGGATGGCTTTCACATTAATCCAGTTTTCTGATTCACTTCCTGTCTTACATTAAGATTGACAGCATGTCAGAATAATACACACTAATAATTCCCTCTCTCATGATAGACTAAGTAAATACTGGATGGTACATTATATCACATCTTGAGTTAAAAGTTGCATTGTGGAATGATATGAGTCCGTGCTGATACAATGTCTGTAATGCAATACAAACATCTTTTCCATATTGTTAATAGCTTTAAATTCTTTACTTTTTTTTATTAGTTTTTAAACGAATAATCTTACAGATTGCCCTTTTAGAGATGTTTTTGCTATTAAACTGGTTCCTCTCAAGTCCTTAAGCCCTCTTCATCATGTTGATTGCCATTCAGAGATTCAGTCCTATTTGACTTTAGGTTTTATGATTAATTAAAGCAAAAAAAAAAAAAAAAAAAAAAAAACAACAAAAAGAGTCTGTTTCCTTCTCGACAGTTTATTTAATGTGCGGGTGGAAATTCCAACATAATAATCCTCTCGGTGTTTTTAGGTGAATTAACAATGGACAGGATGTTTCTGTGAGGTCAAAAGATACAAAGACGTATAAGGCTGCATCAGGGTGATGTACGTAACCTGTGGTTGTCTCATCCATCAAAACAAGATTACACCAGCATGACTTTGTATTGCAAGTTTTAAACAGAAGATAAGCTTCAAACTAGTGAAGTGAACACAAACAAGCGGAAAAAAATAAAAACAAAACCTGAATTATGGCGCAATTTATTTTGGACAGATAAGATAAAACTCAATCCATCCTGTACCAGTGAAAAAAGAAAAGTTAAACAGTTCAAGCACACGTCACCTGTCAAAGTATGTTATTTGCCTGCATGAGAGTGGATTTCATTTTTTTTAGATGATTAAAAAACAGTTGTCTCAGTAAAGCTCTAAGATCTTTATTATTATTATTATTACTATGTAGAATATTTTTTACTCATACTCATCGTATGGGTATGAACACACATATATTCACACTTTAAAAAATATTCTACTATATTCTTTGTGATCCTTTTACATTAAAGGTGAGATTTTTTAAAATCCAAAATACACCACAAGTCACCCTAAAGTGGACTGAAAGGTTAACTTTCAAAACTGTCTTGAGTGCAAGTAATGTGGTGGATGCCCATTCCAAGCTGTTGACTGGGTTTAGCCTCTTTGAGCTCCTCAGATACGAAGGAGATTATCAAATGTGGGCGGCTTAGAACCACAGGTAGTCAGTGAGGAGCTTTCCCACTGCTTGCACCTCTGAGTCCAAAGTTTTCTATAGATGGCAAAAAAGTCCCGAAATGTCAAATTCAGGCATGTAAAAACATCAGCATTCTGGTAGCGCGAACATCTATTGAGGAAGGTAGAAGTTGCATGGAAAGTTCACCCTGTTTTTCTTTTCTTTGACTAAACTGAGCAGGTCAAAGAGCTCACTTATCTTCTGACATTTGCCTGCAGCTATTTGTGGGGAAAGGTCAGCAGCTTTGCTGTTTTAACGTAAACTGGGAGAGTGGAGTGATTTCACCTACCTGTGTCACTAAATCCTGCTCGGAGCTGCTCACCTGTGAACACCAGCCCTTAATCAGCAGCGGCTCAAAGGTGACCCGAGCACCTAGACCTCCAGCCTGATGTCATAACACACCTTAATTTTCTCTTTTTTTCTACCTCAGAGGCTCTGCAAAGTGCTCACTAGTGCAGACACGCGCCACAGCCATTGATCAAACCTCAGCTTTCACTGCTAATGCTTGGATTTCTCACTGGAACATTCTTCAGCACAGCTGCCTCGTATTTCTTTGGGTTCTCGGGCTGAGGGTTGCTTGTCCTGTAATCCCCTAACCCAGCCTTGAGACCTAAAAGTCTGTAAGTGGTGTGGGGGGTTCAGGGAGGGAGACAGACAAGGGAAGCAAAGTCTGAGGATAGATTGGACAAACTATTTTAATCCCTGTAATGGAATTGGCATGTAAACTCATGAACCTAGGAGTAAACAAAAAGAAAATGGAGAAGGATGGATGTTGAACTGATCTGAGCCTCTCTGGGATAACTGTGTTGAAACTCTTCTTTCCCCCACCAAACTGCTTCCAGTCTCTTTCACGAGAACAAAGGTGGCCCAGCGTCTTTTCCAGCCCACCCCGTTCAACAGATGTCATGCTTAAATAAACCCTACAACTCCCCTTTTACAAAGAATGTTTAAGCAAAAAGTTGCCGACCCACTTGGGGTTTTGTTCTTCTGTAGTCAAAGAAACACACAAAAACTTTAGCAAAGACAGTATCAGTGACCTTTTGAGTTCACAATAAAAATAAGCCATGCCAAGTTACCTCTTATTGGCACTCTTGCTGGAAAATATCATCAGACCCGTAACAAAGAGAGATCATCAGTGACACTCGGGCATATGAGATTGAGGCTCTGTGTGTCAAATGATGTGGAGCTGTGAGTGAGAGGACTTTAATGTCTGTCCATCTCATGCTGTCACTGGTGCAATCCTGCCCCTGCCAGATGTTATCAAAGAGACCTGGTCAAGTGAGCTGCAGAGGGGGGGCTTTTTGAGCCTTTCCCTCTCTCTGTCAGGGTGCAGGAAGATACACTTGGGCTTCAACACTGTCCAGACACAGCCTGAGTGCAGCAACGCCTGATGCCGGGACTCTGGGGGGTAACGCTGGGAAACTTTCTCAATGGATTAAAAAGCTTTTTTTATCACCATTTGGATTGGCACTTGAAGATACTCCTTTAATCTGAGAGGGGGAATTGACTTTGGCCACACCGCAGCCCCTAAGAGGCCAAGCAAAGAGGTAGCAGAATAAATTCTCCAGTGGTGAGAACTTCACAAGTGTCATGTTCTGGAGCTTGACAGAAAAATAGATTAGGCTTGAATAGATGGAAATCAACCAGGAATAGAACATAATTAAATAACATGGATGCAGAAGGCTGATACAGAGATCCTGTGACCAGTGTTTCAAAACTGAATATCTAGGATTCTTTTTGGATAAGAGCGACTGTGTAATATTCTCCAAATCAAGTTATGAGGTCACCGTACAAAGTTGCCATTCAGCAAGAAAACTGCTGCCATATTTTACTTTCTCAAGCCATAATAAAAAGAAAGGCAGATCTTTCCAAAACTTTACTAATCCATTTTTCAGAAAGTTACGTACCACCTTCAGTGACCCCGGCTGAAAGCAGAAAGCTGTATCAAAATGAGAGACACAAATCAGACTGCCTATCTACTCTTTAATTCTATCAGTGACAAAGAGCCTAACCTCATAAATCATAAATGGGCCACAGAAGAGCCGCAGCTCCCCCAAATGAACCAACACAAAATGCAAAACGTACCAGAAGTGAAGTACATTCAAAGCTTCTGCTCTAATTTAAAATGTTTCCACTTTGTTATCTTTTCGCTCCAAAAACACACGAGTGTTAACAGTATCTTTTCGAAACTTGACATTTAATGTAGTGCGTAAATCACTCCGGCGACCTGTTGTCCTTTTAAGAATGTAATTACATACTTTCAAATAAAACTTAAAAGGATCTGACAAGTTTTAAAATGCAGTGTGTGCTCTCAAGACGGAGGGAAGGAATTCCAAGCAGTTGGGATATGCTAACATCCCTGTGTGGGCGAAGAAGACATGATAGTGTTGAAATGAAAGAAGGAAAAACTGAAAGAAATATAAAATTAAAGGTAATCAATGCTGCATTCACCGATATTATCGTGAATCTGGGTTCTATTTTTCATCATAGATGTCAAATACTACTATTGAGGGTTTACTATAGTTGTGAAATAGTGAAGATCACAGTGGTAAGAGAGACCCTCAGACATCAATCCCACCACCTCATTTAATTATTTATAATCTACGAATGATACAGTACTGTGCAAAAGTCTTAAGTTACAGTCATTTCTTTATTTTTTAATAGGCAAATGGTTGATAGAAATTTATTGAAACATGTGTAAACATAACACGCTTGTAATTATTTCTAACAATTGGTGTGGCCACCTTTACTCATCAGGCTGAGACATGTCAAAGCTTCCCTTTATTTGTTGCCTTTTCTTCCATTCTCTGTCAAGATGGTCTCACATTGTTTTAATAATTTTGAGGTCCGAGCTCTGGAGAGGGCAATCCATGACCGATAGTGTTTTGTTGTGTGTTTTTCCACCGAGCTATGCTTTTACTGCATTGGCAGTAAAAGAGATCACTTGTAAAAGAGATCACTTGTATTTCAGATCACTGTCATGCTGAAAAAAGAAGCCTTTCAGATGATTTTGCACGCTGGATCAAAATCTGGCCATAATTTTCTGCGTTCATAATTCCATCAGTCTTGATAAGATCTCCAACACCACTGGCTGAAATGAAGCCCTGAACCATAACAGAGCCTTCACCGTGTTTTACAGATGGCTGTAGACACTCACTTATTGATGATTGACAACGTTGTGATGATGTAATGTGACAATAAAAGTGATTTGATTTGATTTTGATTATTTGAACCTAAATTACACATTTGGATTTTAAGCCTGTCAAACTGTGCTACCTAAAAAAGATTCAGTTGAAGAAATTGAACAAATGCCCTATCTCTAAGCTGCATTCTCTTTCAAAAGTTTTGGGAAATATAGTTTATACTCAGTTGAAGACTTTTGTTTTTTGGAAAAGCATGATCTCCTGAGGTTTGAAATCCTTCCTAGCACAGAGTTACACTGTTACAGGTCTTTAATGATATTTTCCTGGTATCTGATTCTGGTGACTACGTGATTTTTCTTCTGCTTGATCTAACTGTGATACATGGACCTGGTATTTCATTTACAGCATCTTGAGAGTATCCGTGCGTGTGCTTTGGAAGGATTTCTGCTGCCTCTGATTCCTCCTCCACTCCCCTGCTACACGGGGTTCCACAGGGCTCAATTTAAGGGCCACTGCTTTTTGTACTTTATCTACTTCTACTTGTATCCATTCTTAGAAAGCATAGAATCACCTTTCACTGCTATGCTGATGACAATCAGATCAATGTGTCATTAAAGCAGAGGGATGTTTCTCTCTCTTAAATACTGCATGAATAAGTCTAGCTTTTTTCATTTAATTCTAGGCAGCATTTTCATAAAGTAATATATGCCTTTATTAGGTCTCAGCTATATTACTGCAACACACATTATGTTGGACTTAGTAAATCTCATCTTCAAACACATTTGTACTCTGTAGTCTTCAACTCAGGAAGACGCACTGTTTTTATTGGTGTTGTTTTTACTTTTCAGTGTATTTATTTATTCATTCTTGTGCACAGCACTTTTTTTATCATCTTAAAGAGCTTTATAAATGAAGCTCGTATGGTAAGATGTGTTTCTGCAACAGGCTGCTCATAAAAAAGTGCCATAAGATACAGAATAAATTGGTTGTTTGCTAATCGTCTGTTATGTGTAGACACAACACTGGTTTATCCCTTGAGTTAGGTGCCTTTTTAATGTTTAGATGATTCATAGGTCAATTTTAAGTGACATACCAAAAACAAAAAAAAAGGGAGAGGGAAGAAAAGAAACTATTGCTCAAGACCACTTTAAAAATACTTTTAAGTAAGTAAGTAAGTAAGTAAAAGTCTGGCTCCTTTGATCCAGAGTGTAAATAAATGAGGAGTGGTTTATGAATTTTGCACAGCATTGTATGTTTCTTAATACTAGGGTAAAAACCTTCTACTAATGTAGGCTGTTGCTGTAAGTTAAATAGCCAGACATACTCATTATTACAGCTTACTCTGGGCAAACAAACACACTGTCCAAGTCATTTCCTGAACTTTTTCTGGTTTGTTTTGGTTAAAAAAGAGACTAAATGTCAACTTTTGTTCTTACTAGAGATCAGTATTCACCTCTTTGTCTGTGAAGAAATCTAAATCTTAACAGTTTGGGGCATTTTTTTTGCCAAATATTAAGCTGTGATTAATGTTCTTAGTTTAGCAAATAATCATTTCTGATCCATGTTAATATTAACAGACTATTGGACTCACAACATTTTTCTTCTAAATGTGGACAAAATATTTAAAGCTTCTTTTCGGTTTGCCCTACAGGCCTGTTCATGCCATCACTTAAGAAATTCTTTTGTAATATTTCGTCTGTTTACATGATTTTTATCTGTGTATTTTAGTGTCTTGTTCCAAAACAATAGTTCCTGATTATATGTTTCACAGGTCAAAGTGTTTAGTGGACTACTGGTTGCTAGCCACGGCTTTACTTTCCAAGTAATCTGCAGATGTTGGGTAGTCAGCTCACTGACTGATTATGTGCTTGACTGATATGTCAAAACACTAATAAAAGCACCATCAATTGATTTATTAGGAGAGACCGATCTGTTTATCAAACTTGGATATTTGTCAAAGTGAATTTGTTTGCAATGTCAACAGTGCACAAAAGCTGGATGTTGAATCATAGTGCAGCATGTCAAAGAAACGTATTTGCGATCGGCTTATTCACTCATATAACGTGACGCTGGATGTTTACACCGCTTATTTTGGACCTTATCTGAAAAGTGTGGAAGCTAGAAATGATACATTTCCTTTCAGTGATACAGTATATTCACCAGCTTAATCTAGTCTGAGCAAAGCCCCTGTGTTTGTGAGTTTATAAGGCTGAGTGAGGCTCAGTCTCCAATGACTCACTCCTGACGTAATATTTCATGGTGCAGTCAGATGTTACTCTCAGGGGTGTCTGGCTTGCTGCTTGGGATTTGGAAGTAGGTGGTGAGGCGATTAGGTCACCGCACTGCTTAGAGATCCAGGAATGCTGTAACCCAGGTTTTGGGATCTGCTCCATTTATGATCTCTCTGTGAGAACCAGTATGTTGCATGCTCGTGCCACACGCTTGTGTTAGAGCAGAGTAGCCTCCAGGTTCCACCCAGCACCATATTTCTAAACCAAAAGGGATTTTTACACACTTTAAAGAGAGAACCTTTCAACTTTACTTTGGGGGCAGCAGCATGTAATTGCTTTTGCTGGAATTGCTGACGTTTTAGGAGCGGTCGGAATATCTTGGCGAAGCCAGTGGCAACAAAGCTCTGATGCTTGGAAGCATCAGCCTGTTGTGGTTGCTTTGGGAGGAAATTCTACAAATATCACCATAAAGTGACATAAACATTCTCAAACATCATGTCAGTGTGAAGTGAAGCTATATAAACCCTTTTGCAAATACACAGAAACATAAAAAGCACATTATTTAAGCAGTCATAGGATATGGAATTTTAGGAAAAAAAGGTACAAGGAGAAGGGGAGGACTACTGAAGAATTCTCTTTTGTAGGATATCCTATGATCTTTTTCTGGATGGCTGACTGAAAACTTAATTTCTAGCTGGGCCTGTAATTGTAGGTCATTTTGCTCTATGAGTGCAATTGCAGATTTGATAAACAAGATCCCCTGGCAGTGCAGTGTTTACTTTCAGGGCCTTGATTTGAGAGCTGAAGTTCAGGGGTGGGATACAGTTTGCCCCACATACACTCACACAGACTGGCTAACATAGCATACTGCACAGTATGAATGCAAAGACACATGATCCTGTGGCAGGGCTCATTCCACTTTCTTAGCCTGCTGTTGTGCTCACTCCCAGCACATTTTTCTACTGTAAAGATTCAATCTTTAAATGCAGACTACAAATTTAAAAAGCAAATAACACTGTATGTTTTAGCAAACATTACCCAATCATGAGTAAATAGTAAATCTGCAGGGGAGCTACTTTCAGACACAAGTTAGTTGTGCTACTGACTATTTATGGCAACAGGACGATTCACTCACAGGAAAATAACTGCACCCATGCTCATGATACTGAATTAGCATTTCGTTTAGTACTAAAAAAAAAAAAAGCATCAAGCCTACAGAATAGGAATGCCACATCTGTGATGATGATGAACTGAATCCCAGCTGGGAATTAAGCATAAGGTGATGTTTGAATTTCCTGATTTAAATTTACGGTTTGCACTTCTAGCATCCTTTTGTGTAGCGCGAGTCAGAAATTTATGAGGCCGGATGTAAGCTGAGTTGTTGAGTGCTGGGAAGCTCTTAAATACGTGCTTAGTCATATTACTTGTTTTCACGTCAAATCAAGCTTTAGGGTGAAAGCAAGCTTCTGAGGAGCCTGTGACGCAAGTGCGATGGAACGTGAGAGGGAGTTTGGTTGTGTAGTAAAGAGATGCTCCAATCTCTGCAAACAAACATAACTGAAACAAAAATAAAGCTAAAGAGAGGAGGACAAAGCGGGCAGATTTATTCGCTGGAGTTTCGGAGACATCTTAATGGATCCAGTTAACTGAAGCCACATTTTTCTCCTCTCTGTGCTTAACCGCTGGGGCTGGTTGACATGACACAAATTTTCCGTGGACAGTAAAATAAATAAATAAATAAACAATGGGTCGGTGATTCTAAAATGAGTCAAGAGCATTAAGAGTAGTAGTACGTTTTTGTGTACTCCATCTGCATTAGGGCTGCCGCTGATGATCTCAAAAATACAGCGACTTAGGCAGAGATGGTCCATCCTCTCACCTCAACTCAATCCAGTTATCTTCATATTATACCAGGTACAGTTGCTATATAATGTAAGGTAAAGAGCCTACAATATTAGTGCAAGAATCCCCACAATTAGACCACCAGATCCAGCTGTAAACATAAGTTTCATTAAAATGAAAGTTTAATCTTAAAATTAGGATCAGTGTCTGTCTCTCAATCCCAAACTGGGAACTTTGTGAGTTAAAGAAAATGTTCTCCAAGATTTTCCAAGTTAATGGAATTTGTATTAATTCAATTCAGTTGTATTCATGTAGCACCAAATCACAACAACAGTCACCTCAATACTCTATATTGTAAGATAAAGACTACAATAACCCCCAACACTGAGATGACCCCCAACGAGGAAGCACTTGGCAATAGTGGGAAGGAAAAACTCCCTATTAACAGGAAGAACCATGCCTAGGGTAGGGACATTAGTAACCTACACCAGTGCTGTTTCTGTGCCATGATTCACTCTAAATCCTGAGTGAAATTCTTCAAATAAACGATTCCTCTCCAAATGGTAATTTTAAACAAATCCTTTGAGAAGGAATTTAAATGAAGATCAAAAGTTTCTAAAACTTTCACTGACATCAGTGAGACGGGTGTTCATTTTTTTTTCTATAATGGTTCTATAACGTTTCCTGTTTTCCTCTATTAGTACAGAACGGTAAGTAGTATGTATGTGGTGAGCTTTTCTTATGTGTAAGAAACTAGCTTCCCCAGGGTGTAATTCTTTTAATTGAAAGCCTTACTTTTATAAGGAATAACGTTGATTTGTGAATCGGATGTTCTTTTCCAGGATCTCAAAGAAAAAAAAACTTCTGCAAAGTCCCTTTTCTTGGAAAATCTAACTTATAAAGATTGTGTGTTTGTGTGCACATCAATAACCCTTTATCATCCAGGAAACACAAATATGCCACTTCTGTATTGACGCATGCAAACATCGTATTCCTTTAACAAAAGGCCAAATGTGCTCACATCCAAGCCACAAAATAAAAGCTTGCTGGAAAAAAGTTAAATAAAAATACCACAGTTTTAGTGATATTAGCCAGAGTAATGATACATGTGTCCGTGTTATTCCATGTGTTGTTGTCTTTAGTGGTTTGGCTCACTTTAATTGTACATGAGGGCTCATTTGAAATGTTTTGTTTATTTATGTGTGTGTGGATATCCGGGAGCAGGATCTAAAAAAGATATGTATAAACATCTTCTCCAAAATTTGATCTTAACCAGAACACAACTACAAATCTGAAAAACAGTGAATGCAAGTGAAACTTCCTCCCTCCCTTCCTCATTGTTGTGCAACCGACACCTTTTAAACCAAGCTGCTTTTACTCTTCTGGAACTGTAGGTGCAAAAAAAAAAAAAAAAAAAAATCTATTGTGGGATAACACTGGTTACCATGACAGCTACCTAAACATGCCAGTGGTTGGTTTGGGGTTTGCTGCCAAATTTGTTGCCTTACTCCTCCAGTTTCCTCTCCAGGAACCTGGATCATACCATGGGGTGGGGGGATTGTGTGCTAAGAACCATCTTCTGCTGCAGGGCTATCAACACAAACTGCTTCTGTAGTGACTGCAGCAGAAAATAAGCAGAAATGTTATGCGTTTCATCATCTCATCAACTTGCACGCTTACACTATGCTGAAAATGCAGGATTTTCTTTTCTTTTTTCTTTTTTTTTGTCCACACCAGTACCTCATCCTCTTACCTAAATGAAATTCAACTTAAAAGGGAAGGAGTTGTAGACACACAATTTCAGGTAATCTGAATTTAACTTCAATAAAGCTAAAAACTAAAAACAGAATAAGTGGCGGAAGTGGTGCACTGAAGGTGATGACCCATAAGAGGAAATTTAATTGGAGATTATGTATCGGAATTTCAGGAGCGGGACCACGCCTCCAAACACGCTCCTTCCGGCTGTCATCTATATAGGTTCCCCCAGTTCTGCAAGCTGTTCATTCTCGTTTACGTGCCCCACCCTCCCTCCCTCCTTGTTCTCAATTCCATAACTTCTTCACTCCTATTTAGTACAAGGGGATCTGCCAGGCCCAGCAGCCATCGCCAGTCCCCTTCGAGGCCTTCCCCAAACCGCAGCTCAGTTCATGTCCAATCATTCACCTTTACCTACTAAAATGCTGTCAAACCTAAAATGAGAACGTGGGCCCAGCTAGTGAAATAAGGTATGATTTATTTTAATTGTCCAATCACACTTCATACTTCTCTCTGCTACAAAAAGACTGCTGGATTATGTGTCTTTGTCATTTTTCCTTTAGTCAAAAATTTAGCACAACCCCAATTCCAAATCAAGCTGCCACACTGTGTGAAATTTAAATAAAAATGAAATGATCTGCAAATTGCAAAAACATATTTTATTCACAATAGAACACAGAAAACATATAAAAAATGTATTGGAGAAATTTTTCATTTTGAATCTGATGGCAGGAATATGTCTAAAAAAAAGTTGGGAACAATGTAGAATAAAGTTCCGCAACAAAGACTTTGAATATCTCATCATCTACAGTACATAACATCATAAAAGATCAGACATCAGGGACGAAGCCAAAAATCAATATTGGGCCCCCTCAGGTGGCACTGCATTAAAAACAGTCCTGATTCTGTCATGGAAATCACTGCACGGGCTGAGGAACACTTTCAGAAATTGTCTGTAAACATGGTTCAATCTGCCAAGAAACAAGACCTAAACGTGATCCAGAAACATATTTATCCACAAAGCAAAGTGGTCCCATTACATTGGATAACATTGGATAACATGCCCCCACCACATCTTATAGATGGAGGGACTATCTGGCTTGTTATCAGCACTTAGTTCAAAAGCCTGCATCTCTGATGGTATGATGGTGCATTAGCACCTATGAAATTGGAAGCTTGCACATGTGGAAATGCACGATCAGTGCTTAAAGATATACTCAGATTCTAGAGCATCAAATACTCCCATCCAGAGGGCATCATTTTCAGGGAATGCATTTCATATTTCAGCACCGCACATTGCATGCATTACAACAGCATAGCTTCATAGTAGAAGTCGGGTTGCTGAACTGCCCTGCCTACAGTTCAGAACTTTTACAATCTGAAAGCATTTGGTGCATCGCAAAACGAAAGCTGCAACAAAGAAGATCCAGGACTGCTGAGCATGTGCTAGAATCCTCTGTCAGACAAGAACGGGACAACGTTCCTCTCCCAGCAATGGTACATATTCTCACTTATAAATTGATATGTTCTATTGTGAATGCCATATTATTTGCATTTTAGTAAGCATCCTATCTTTTTTTAAACTTTTTTTTTTTATTGAGGCTGTAAAGTGTTTAGAATATCAGATGTTTTCTTTTAATTTTTTGCCCCCGCAGGCTCAAAGACACTTCAGCGGGGTTGCTAAAGGATGGCAGAGAAGAACAAAATTGTCATTTTTTCCAGTAAAGATTTAATCTCCTTCCATTGTGTAATCAGTATTACATACACTTGGCTGACTCATGCTTAAATTTAGTTGATCCACCTTCGTGTCACTTCGGCACGATACCAAATTAGCAAACATATTTGAATACAAGGTCCTCAAGAGGGGTTGTTGACAAAAGAACAACAAACATTTACAGAAGCTGCTGCACCCTCCTTGGCAAGAAGAGCAGGAGATGACATCAGAGGGGGAAAAAAACACAGAAATTCACTGTTTATGTGGTGTATTTTTGGGGCTTGATTATGTGGGACTCCACAACGTTTTAGAGGCTTTAAGAAAACTTTAACCATTGGAGCCTCGGCAGATCTTATTATTGCCTGCATCTGTTGAAAACCAAATAATGGCGGGTGGTCACCTTTCATCATGGAATGATGAGAATGGGTTCTGTAAGGTAAAACCACACAATGCAAGCATGGATGTGACATCACTGCTTTTAAATGTGTTTTGTGTCCACTGGCTAGTAGAGACAGGAACCATCTGGGCTAGTTAGAGAAGGCTGGATGATAAATGGAGTAGCACTGTGACCGTGTGCATGTGTTTGTGCCTCTGCACTTGTGATAATGCATGGAGAGCAATATGGAATGTTTGAGGCTCACTTTTCCTCAACACTTCTAACCCATATTTAACTACGAGATTTAAAGGTGCAATACATACTTTTCTTAACAGCGCATGAATAAGCAACAGCTGAGACTTTATCTTACTGACATATATGTATTGTATTGCTGCTGAGTTTAGGGCTACATGGTTGTGGCCAAAAGGATTATAACGATTAATTTGGCCTGTATTGTGATCACAACTATTGTAATGAATATTCATTGATTTTAGTGACAAAAGTTAAGAAAAAAGTTTTTACTTTACCTTCACATAAACACAACATTGCATCCATATTGTGTTGCATTTGTGCTAATGTACAAATCTTTGCAATAAAATAAAACTGGTCCACCTTAAGCATCTAAAATGATTGGATCTGTTAGAAAAGAAATATAAATACAATTTAAAAAAAAACTTTAAGTACTTAGTAAATTACTTGACAGCTGTGAGATCCCTCTGTTTCCTATGTAGCATTTTGCATATAGTACATGTACTGACACTATCAAAGTTTTTATACAGGTTCGCTTTTATGGACCAGTTGTGCTGTATTGATTGGCTTTAATACATTATTATACTGCAGCCTGCAGCGTTTTCAGGCAGCTAAATAAGTCTTGGTTAACTTTCCCTTTTGCTAATTCCAAAATATTTCCAAACAGCAGATTAATGATCTGTTCCAAGTGACAAGTTGGTTCAAGATACTGTGCCAGATATGGATTGTGCAGCTCTAACTGAGGTTAGCATGCTTACCAGCACACAGGCCTGCACCCAGTTGTTACATTTTTTTCTTTTATGCATCAGTAGCTGGTTCCATACATGAATTCTGGAAAATGTTCCAGGGAGCAGGCATTTTGAAGACTAAGGTTAATGGTTGCTCACACACGTACCCCAAAAACCCATGGCCACAGTGCATGTGTTAAAAAACACTCAGTATTCAAATATGCTAATGGACAGGCAACAAATGAAATGGTAAATATATCTATTATTCGTGATGTGAAGTTAATACTGATCAGCTAGGGTTAGATTTTGGTAAAGGTCCAATTAGTTCACTTATCCTTCATCACACCTCTTTCAATTATCAAGAAGACAGAGGACTCAATGGCAGGACTCAGAGAGGTCAAGTTTAGAGCATTTATTTACAATGAAAAACCAGGGAGATATATACAGGTTGTGATTCAGGAAGCAGGGGATCCAGGGAACCAGGGAAAGGGACACCTAAACAATCCAAACTCTCCTCACTCAGCTCAGGCAGTTTCTCCAAGCACTCCAGGGCGAAATCCAGGGAAGGTCTGTACACGAAGGAAAGAACAATGAGATTAGTCACAAGGGGAAAAAGGCAGGGAAACCACACTAGACTAAAGAGCTGAGGTTTTACTAACAGCACAGTTCAATGCTCCAACAAAGAATGAACCTCAACCGCCCCGTTAAGTAGTACCTGCTGACGAGATCATCGGCAACAGGTGATTGATTATTGCAGGTGTGTTCAGCCAGAGGCGGGAACCTGCGATGAGTCCTGCCCATGAATCCAGATACAGACACACAAGCACAGAGAGAGGAGAGCGAGACACAGAGAGAAAATAAAGGTCAGGAGGACTGAGGGACCGTGACAGGAATGGCTTCTCTCTAGCTACCAGCAGCAAGAGTAGTCTGGAAGCCTGTGAGCATGAACATGCTGTTGAACTGGTGCCCATGTGAGACAAAAATAGAACTAAAGAGTTCTATTACAAAACAATAGCAATCTCTTCTTGAAATAATGTATTCTACACATTGCACCTTTAATGTATTTGCAGGACTATGATTTATAGGACTGTCAGGGATGTCAGGTTTTGGGTGAATTTCAAAAACACTGGTGTTTGTGATAACACAGGTCTGGAATCGCTAAGAGATGATCCACCTTAAAACTCTCTGACACTCTTCCGGCCTCTTCAACTAGGCTCATGCTATTTATGCAACCCTGCCTACATTAAATACACATATAACTGCACACACACAACCACAGAGACACACTCACAAGCACACACATAGCTACCCACTACCGCCACCCTGCCCACACTCTATTTCAGTCTGGACTTTACCGTTCCAGAGACCACAGGCCCCACCACATAGAGAGGACTGTGTTGGGCTCTCTAAACCCAGTCAGACCAGGCGAGCTGCTGGGGTGGGGCGGGGCGGTGGTGGTGATGGGGGTGAAGGTGGTGGTGTAGGTGGGTGGTGGTTGTGGGGGTGTAGTGCTATCTCGCAGCTGTTTCGCTAAGGACGGCGAGGTCTCTCAGCATAAATTTCACTGATATCACCTCCATCAGAGGGCCATAAAGCTGATTTATTATAAATACAGCTCTCATGTGTTTACTGCGCACATTCTTGAGCCTGCAACATCTTTCAAAGTGAGCACTTGCAGGTGCTCTGGCTCGGTCTCCATGGGGCAGACTGGAGGAAATCAAGAAAAAAACAAAAACTGAGAGACACACCGCGAGGGGGGCCGATAGACAGGAGGGAGAGAAAGAGAGGGATGAAGCCGGTGAACTGGGAAAACATGGCAGCCATTATGGCAGTGATTTAAGTGTCTCTGTGATGATACATATGTGTGCTAAAGGATTGAGTTACTTTGCATCACCTTGCATTATGCTCTGAGAAAATAAATCTGGAGGTGAGATTACAGCTAATCAGCCTCTGCTGCAGCTCATACATTCCTCCAGTTGAGAAAGAACTAACAACTGTGGCAGATGATGGATCATGGCATAGTTTATGCCAAGTAGGCTTTAATTGTTTTTAGAGATAAATGAGAATTAGGCACGGTGCTTGAATTTTAAATTCGTATGTGCCTTATCACACCTTGGGCTGTTTGATAAAATGGTAATGAGCTGTGCTAGAGTTGTGCTTTTTGTTGTTGTTGTTTAACACTGATATTAAAACTTAGCAGATGTAAACAGTACGGCGATGGATCCCTGCACTCTAACCACATTACTGTTGGTATCATTAGCTTTTACGTCTCAATTAACAACTGCATCTCTTCTTAAACGAGCAGCATTTTAGGATAAAATCGTATGTGTCTGTTTCTTGTGTACCAGCAGTGCTGACAAGGAGCACGGGGAAAAGAAAACATGTTTCAGTGATGACATGAAGTGGCATTTAATCTTGTTTATGAAATAAAGATTTGGCGCTTCGTTTTAGTGTTGAGAAAATGAGCACTTCTCATCTTACAACCCCTGTTTATTTTAAGCTGTTTAATCCACTCACATAACAGGGTTCCTCTCCCTTAATCTTGTCACTTTATTGTTTGATTGCAAAGCAGCATGACAGGAGGATAACATCTAAAGGAAACAAAATGGAGTCCAGATGACCAAGAAGGGAGTATCCTTCACCGCAGCTTGGTGGATTTGCTTTCTCTTGATCTCACCTCAGTTTCCGACAGTGACACAACGGTGAAAGGACAAGTCAGAAGGGAGAAAGGAAAGAAGGAGGGAGGGGGGGGGGATTTCCAAAACATCTTGGCTCTATTTTGGAGATCGGCAATAATGAAAAAGATGACAGAGGGGGAGAGAAGAAATGTGAGCCATTCCAGAAATGCGAGGGAGCTGCTTGCTTTGTGGATACAACAGGAGACTGAGTAAACCTAACACCAGGAACTGTGAACACACCGCTGCACCACTGAACTGCATCATTGTGTCTGTCTGACCTCACACTCATATATTTTCTTTTCCAAAACATATGTGATGCAAAGATGATGCCAACAGTGGAAAGACAAAAAAAGATTTGGACATAGGAAACACTGAAGGGCTGAGATTAGTCTGAGGATCTGCAGTCAATAGACAAAAAAGTAAAGGAGCAGTGGGAGCACTGGATTTTTTGGCATGCGAAGAGACAGAGAAGATTATGAAGAAATCCTTCACTTTGATGGAAGCCTTTTAGCAAACCTGTCAGCGATGAATGTGTTCAATTCGGACTCAAACAATCCGCTGCAGCTCTTCACTTTTGGCCTTCGTCCCTCTTCTCTTTTATTTGCCCAACACTTCAGAGTAAAAGCAGGGGAAGTGGCTTTGGTAAACAGTAACATTAGGTTACAATTGTTTCAGAAGCACCTGCTATGCCAATTTAGGGTGGTTAGACTTGGTATTTATGCATGCACACACACAGGCAGACACACATGCACACTGAGAGACATGTAAACAAATACCCACAATCGTCCTACCACTAGTCCACAATCTGGCTTGTGTTTGCTTTCCGGCATTTTTTTTACAGGGTGGAAATATTTAGCCCTGATGAAACGTGCATTTATCTAGTGTTTTTTTTTTTTCCTTCCCAACCACAGGCCCTAAAATCAAATAAACGAAGGAACTCTATTCTGTTTTTTCCTCCATAAAACCCCATCAAGAGGAATGCTGGTAATCCATGTCTACTCCTCCATCGTGTCCTGTTCCTCTCATTACCAGCCATGTTGTTCCTATTACGCCTCAACATCCTCTGCTCTTATCGAGATAAATGTGCTGAGATATCATTTCATGTTCCCTCATTTTGCTTATTGCCTGCCCAAACAGAGAACGCAGGTTCACTGCACTGAACCAATTTACTGCATGGCTGTGGTGTAGGATATTTTTTTTCTTCTATTCTTCTCTTTCTTTTTCTCAGGAAAAGCATTTCCACTGACTTTGTGGGCTGTACCGTTTGCATTTTTTTTCTAACTTTAACATGAGGAGTTGTTTACTTGGATCCCATTAAACAGGGAACACAAGCCTCCGAGACTTGAGTTAGTTAAAGTGATGCAGGGGGAAAAAAATGGTATAAACATGTACATGGAAGCCGTCCACACAGAGGAAGGGCAGTGAGCAGAAAAAGGGACTAAGCTGACACAAGATGTATTGTGTCTCTTCCCAAACCATAGTTTGAAATTCTTCGTCATTTACACAGGAGAAAACAGCTCAAGACCCCGAGGTATTACGTCCACGTTGGGCGATTCCACATCTCAAAGTGTAAGTCCCATGCCAACATCCGTTGCTAGTGAAGGGAGAAATGTATCCATGTTAAGTTTTCCTACATATATCTGCATTTTTAAAAACTGTCACCACCACTGCACAGTGTTTTTGCCTCCTGGGTTCAAATATGCGATCTGGCTGGGCCTTTCCATGTGGAGTTTGTTCTCTTCATGTGTGCATGGGATCTCTGAACACTCTGGCCTCCTCCACCCATCCAAGAACATGCTGTTAAGGGAGTTAGGTTAACTGGTGATTCTAAATTGAATGATTCTTAAAGACTGCTATTATACCAATAAATAATTATATTACCAAGCAAATCAATTGAATGTGAGTGTCTGTCTTCCTATACTAGCCACGTGACAGACTGGTCCCCTGTCCATTGTGTACCCTACCTTTCACCCTATGACAGCTGGAATCATCTACAGTCCTGGAATGGGCCATTTGAACACCTTGATTCTTTTCTTTTTCAGTCATTCTGTTATAGAGTTCCTGCTTCGCTCAGCATTGTCCTGTTTCAGCCAAGTTTTAGCTGTTAGACAGATGGCTCACATTTGACTCTGGCCTTGTAAAGCCAAGTGTATCATATTTGATACTTGAGTTTTTGTGGGTTTTTAAGACTTCCACATCATCAGTGTGATGTTCCCTCCCCTCAAAAAACAAAATTAATTCAGCAATACATGTGTAAGCATTAAATTCCAAAAATAAATCTTTTTTATTTCATCAGAAGGTTCAACATATACTCCATTTTTTTAAATGATTTTTTTGGTAATTATTTCATGGTTCAGGCTTTAAAGGGCTAAAATACTTTGGTATGCTTAGTTTTTCACACGACTACATCTTGACCAAAGTCAGATTAAGCAGCTAAAACGACTCCCAAAAAGAAACATAGCAGGTGTATGATGTGACCCAAATGTATTACATGGCTACCCACAACTTGCGACTAAAATGACCTGTTGCTGTGAATGGCATCAGACAGCTGCTTCCTTTCTGGGAACACTAGAATATTGACTAAAACCAAAGCCAGGAACTGTGACCACACCGTAGGTCATCACTGTCTGCCTTGTTCGTTCTAATTCACACGTACAACCTCCAACACTTTTAGCCCCATTTGAAAACCTTATGACGACGATAAAGATGATGATGCAAAAGTGACGCTGAAACTTACAGTAAAAGAGCAGCACAAAAGCTGCAGTCAGTACTGTGGTGTTTAACCTCTAATAGTCTGGGATTTGTGCTTCTTAAAGACTGCTATTATGCATATAAAAATAAATGATAATATCATTACTAAGCAAATCAAGTGAAACGTGTTAAGGAAATTATATCACAGGTGTATAATTCTAAATGGGGTTTTCCTACATCTGGGATAAAAGCTCAAAGATCCAGTTTTATATCACGTCCTTCACTTTTTTCTTGTGTGTCCTCTTAGCACACGCTGGAAATTTGGAAAGGGACCATGGCAAAGAGAGAGAGAGCGAGAGAGGAAGGACAAGAATGAGTACAATTAGCCAGTGTGTGAACAAGCTCTTGTTTATTGACTTTCAGGGGGAAACTTTATTAACCTGCCCAGCCTTGAATGGAAGACACCTGCTGTTGGCACTTAGGCCGTTATTACTGAAATAGCCACAGGGAGGGTCCTTACTATGCCCAGCACTGCCTGCTGTTCCATTGTACAGCGCTCCATCGTCCAGCAATTGAGTGCTACAACGTTTATAATGAGATTGCCCTTTGTTAGATATCGTCACTAGGCTGACAGACCTTTTTCCCCTCACTTGTCAGCAATCAAATTATAGTGGGCAAACCCACCGACTTCGGTTTTGTTCCTATTGTCCGTCAGTAAAAATAGACTCTGCCCGTGATTGACTTTTTTTGTTGAGGTTGCCACTGGTGAAGTGAATGAGTGCAAAAGAATTAAATTCACGACAATGCAAACACAAAACAGCAAGTTTGGAAGGATAAAGAGCCAAAAAGAGAGATACTGAGTCACTGTAGGCTACAAGCGAATCAGTGTGGACACCATAGATATGGCTGGTCTTTCTGATTTGACACAGTTCCATGTCAGCCAGGAATTCAATTGTCTGATATTTGCTTAAAAAACAGGTTTATGGTAATTTACTACAGTTTGGGTCTCATTTTTCATGTTGATCACCGTAACATTAAATGGACTGAAGATATTTGAGAACACATCATCATCAAAAAGGACACACTCAGAGATTCAGGTGGGCTGTAAAACAAAGTTTGTGATCTCAATGATTACTGATAGAATGTAAAAAAAAATTTTAAAAAGTATTTTCTCAGTAAAGCCTCAGTCTGCAGCAACAATTCTTGTAATTTCTTTGGTCACTAACAGTTCGTCACAGCTATTCACAGTTTGCATGGAAAACACCAACTTGTCTGCAAAGACTCGTCCATTACCTTCCGGACTATAGTGACAATTAGAAAAAAATGCAGTGCAAGCTGAAAGAAAAGTGTAAAGTGACTGGAGCCTTACCGCTGCAACTAACACACTTCAAAAGGTGCAACTATTACTTTGAAGCGAATGGGCTCGATGTCCAGTTTGCATCGCACCTAGTCTCGCTACTGTTTGGTGAGCAGCTTTCAAGTGTTTGCAGACAGGTTAGCTTGTTCTATGCAAACTACAGAAAACCATGCTAGCACCTGCTAGCATCCAAAGCAAATGCAAGGAGACATTTGCATAGATTCACATGCTATTATGTGAATCTTTCTGATGAATTTCAACCAGCTAATGCCAGGAATCTTCCCTAACCAGTCAAAAAATATACACTTAGTGACTAGTGGAACTTTAGCGATCAATTTCACAGTAACTGGCAGCAACCACTCACAACTGGTCAGAGAATATTCACATCTCCTTTGCTGACTGGTGGTTGCCAGATAGTCCTTGACAGATCTCCAGACCTGTGTGACTATGGCTTTATGAGCCTCATTGATAGATGGAAAAATAAGGAAACCTTTGTATAATTCCATAAAGAAATTTTACAGGTAAATTTCAGGGTAGATGACTAAAACCTCACAAGTAAGTTAAGAACAAAGAGGCTGAAAACTAAGAATTTTCATGTTTGGGTATTGCAAAGATCCAAGTGATCCCAAGTAGACTCCTGAGCTAGTCTACAGGAGTCTACTTATCTTCATTCTGTACTTCATTCTGCAAAAAATGGAAATTAGATGAGGTGTCAGACAAGACTTTATAACCAATAAATGTATAAATCATCTACATGATCATGAAATAAACATGCTAAGTTAATTCTGATCTATGCCCAGAAAGGGGACGTGTCACTGAGGAGATGAGAGGATTGATGGGTCTTCCTACTGAGTGATACTTCCTCTAAAGTGCATAGTGTCAATAGCTGACTTTCAGCAGAACCGATAAAACGCAGCTACTCTGGCTTTTATCGTCCTTCCTGAGCTCAGGGAGCGCTGATACCGGCCATTACAAGGACAGCACTGAAGGCGAGCCTGGATGCGTGGGCTTCAGCATGTCTGCAGCTAAAAGTAGTATCTCTGTGTAGACTTGTGTGAGTTCTTGCCTACTCATTGATGATAGCCTACTTAAAAAGATGGAAGGGGAAGGAAAATTATGGCCATAAAACCAGAGTATACTTAACCGTCTAAAGTCTCTTTATGTAAGTGTGTATTTATTTATTTGTTCTTATTCAGGAAATTAGGTAACTGGAAACCAAAAGCAGTTTAGAACCAAATATCCACAAATATACAAGCTGTGCACATCCAACTTTTAACCTTACTGGGGCCAACATGTACTCTGTAGACCCCTCAGGCAAACACAATGTTGTGGATCACAGCTCAATAAAAATAATGTTGCAAAGTCAGCCACTGGCTTGTCCTTCCGTCCTCCCGGTGCCCAGCAACAAACTATTCATTTGTTTATACACTGTTGGAAATTATTTGATAGCAGACACTTAATTTCCTGCTTTTGCTTCTTTGTGTGTAACTTTTGTTCTCATTCCTATCAGATGGACCCACAGTTCTGAGCATGTATAAGAGCTGAAATGATTAACTGTAGCAAATTCCCAAGGATTACCAGTCAACTAACAGCTACAGGTCAGCTATGCCTGCCTTCAGAAATGCCAAACTATAAACAAGTCAAAGAATGAGATAAGTGTGCATTTTAGTCCAGCTTTTCTGCAGAGCTGGGTTCTAGTAGACCCTCAAACATGCTGCTGTATGATTGCATTTAAAGAAAATCACTATAGTGCAAATGAGCTGTGAGTCTCTGTGCCTGCATATGCTGTGCGAGGAGTGTTAATTAGGTGTGGAATGATGACCTTTGCCTGGCCTAAAGGGACCCTTATGCATAGCAGCCATGGAGAGATTAATAGCTATTGCTAAGCAACATGAATGTGGGGTCTGAAAATTCTGCCTCAAGTCATTACAAACACTTAATTTGACCATGCAAACACCAAAAAGCTGCACAGAGGGTTTAGATGTGGATCTTAAAGCTATGATTTAATCCATATAAATTATCGGCATGAATTCTGTTAATTCTAGGTTATCCAAAATAAGTGACATGTAAGGCTCCAATAGTTTGTGCTTGTGGCATCTTTTTGCCTACAAAAAGTAACTGCATGTTAAACAAGATAACAGAGTGTATTTGGGCAAATGAGGAATGAAAGGTATTGTTAGAGCCTTAGCTCATTGTTGTCTCTCATAGCCTCATCCTAACAATAACATGTATCTTCCAGCAGAAGCCACGTTAGACGGATTGATGTCTGTATAAATATAAATGCATTGTTACCTTCTAAAGGCATTCATTTGGTGCCTCTTAAAACCTCCCTTCAACCATTTGTCTGCTGCTTGCTGGCCAGACACTGCTAACCAGCCCTCTCAAGAGAAAAGGCAGAGGAGCTAGGGTACTGAATATGCCTGTTTAAATAGATATTTTAACACAAAGGCACCGCCACTCTCTCTCTCTTTCTCGCTGTAGCTTCTTGTCTTTCTGGAGTCTTTCAATCTTCTGCATTACGTATTCGACCGGCGCTGAAGCCACTTCTGTGGTGCTTTTCAAGAGGAACCCCTTTGAGAGGCAGCTCCTCGGGGACTGGGGACAGGCAGTCGGCCAGCTTCCAGAGTAAACATATAATCATCCCTCGGACAGCTATAATTATATCTGGGACGTGAAGGAACAGAAGCAAGCAAGAGCCAGGCAGATACACAGTAGCAGAGGTAATGCAGAAAGCCATGCACTTAATATTTGTTTTCTGCTGGAATATAAAGCTCGGGTTGTGTTTGTGCAAACAGTGAGGGAAGAGCGGCTGATGGAAAAGCAAGTCAGCGCTCAGCCTGTTGTGGCGGGTTTGGGGCAGTGGCAGTGTTTTGCGCTCATGTGCACACACCAGCTTTGAATGTTAGGACACGTCTGCGTCGATATGAGCGCTGAAAAACACACAGGCGCACACACACACACACACACACACACACAAACACACACACACCTTGCATGCACATCTCCACCCTCATGCAGTTGAACCACACATGAAACAGTGGGTGGTTTCAGGGGCAGTATGGAGAGTTCCCCTTAGCCCTGTTCTTTAATCCAGCATCTCTCAACAGTGCGACTTTAATGCGGTTAACTAACTAGCAGGCTTTGTGGTCAACTACCATTCCAACAGTCCATGCTGAAGAGCAATTGATTATAGTGCCTGGCTGGAAAAAATCTAATGACTTCCAGGATGCTTTTTTTTTTCTATAATTAAAAATGAATTTGTCACAACTGAGCAGCAAAAAAATGAACCCAGCCTGTGAATGCCTGTTTTCCTTTACATCACCTGACTCTCTTCTAAACCGGCCAAGCCTTGGTCTTTTATGTGAAAGTTCCCCTCTAATTTTCCTTGTCTGCGATGCCCTCGAGCCAGGTTGGATGGGGGTGGGAGGGGTGGGGGGAAGGGTGACATCACAGCATTTAGGCAAATTCCATATGTAAGAAAAAAAGAAGCTATTCTCTATAAAGCAGTGGAAACACTATAAAGTTATAGGAAGCGATTACCTGATAATTAAGCAGCCTAAACAAACCCCCACCGTTCTCACACATCATTACTGCCTCCCAAACAGACAAAGCAGCACACATGTGCACACAAACACATGTTGCGGAGGCTGAGAAAGGGCTGTCTCTAGGGCTGCAGGTTGAGGCATCGGGAGCAGCAGGGACCAGGGAGGGAGGGCTGAGGGACCAGGCTGCAGCTGGGGTCAGGAGAAGGCACGTTAATCACTGCTATCCTGTCAACAACAAAGAGTGGGCCTCACCCAAATGCTCTGCTCAGTAGCCATAATAACGCCATGTTAGTCAGGCAGAGGTGTCACTAGAGAACCAAGAAGAAGGAAGAGGAGACATGGTGTGATGATGCAATTACAGGAGTAAACCTGGACAGGGGAAACAGAGTAAGATGGGAAAAATTCTCAAGTGGTTCCTTCTCTTGCTTGACTATCACTTGTTAAAACCACAGGGTTTTTTAGAAAGAACCCCCACCCCCCTCCCAAAAAAACAAACAAAAAAAACCCCAACACACACATACACACCCCAATGAAAATGCAATAAATTATCGTCATTGGCTGGTATCTGACATGACTTATTACTTGCATGCCCCACCCATCCCAGTAATCACAGCTAGTTGTTTCATCTGCACCAGACATGCAGACACGCTGGAACTGAGTGTCGGACGCAGAACTTGGACACATGCACTGATCCGTTGTCTTATTTCTTTTCTGATAGCTTTATGGCTTTGCTTCAAATGATTTAACAGGACGTCTACATGCTGAAGATGCTTCCTTACCTTTTATTTTTCTTTAAGTTTCCCCAAGAAAAATGTGTTGTTTCAAGCTCCGGTAAGTGAAATGCAAACCCTTTCCTGCAGTGACCAAACCGTGACCCCACATCAGGTCACATTACTGAGCAATGGACATGTTTAGATGTTTTACTCCAAAGGAAAACATCATTAGGATCTGGGAGCGTATTTCACTTTTCCCTCATGTCCGCAGCTCAGAGGTAATGGCCACCCAACCCCAACCCCCATCCCTCGCAGAAAGTTCGGCCTTAGACCTGACCTTCAGCCTGCCGGGCTTCCGCAATACACACACATACACGCGCACAGACACACACAAACACGCATTATACATTTCATCATTTGAATTTTGAAAACGCATTTACACAAGTGCAAACTATTTTGAAATGGTCTTTCTTTTCTCACTGTTCCATCTGGACTCTCTCTGCTTCAACAGTTGTCTGATCTGACACGGCCTGATAATAGGGTCGGGCCCAAGTGAAACCAGAAACAATTTGTTTTGGTCTGAGCTATCATTCCATTTCCCATAAGCCATGCCTCTCCCTTCTCTCCTCTCAGCCCCTCTTTGTATCTCTTGCCAAGAATTAAAAGGCATGACTTTAGACACAGTTACAAAAAGCAGCTGCTGAGTAACTTTCCTCTCAGAAACATACTAAAAGACCATTCCAGATTTACATATCTTATTCCAAATCACAAACTGCATGCCTTTTAAAGAGCCCCAAGGCCCACTGCTCGCTCAAATGGAGCAGCATTTCATAGCCCACCTCTGGAATGAATAAGGGAGGAAGTGGAGAGGCCACACTCACCCTAAGGCAGGAAGTGACATACTCATGATGCTAAGCAGCAGTTGTTTTGAATCTTGTAAGACAAAAAGAAAGTTCTTAAAAGGAATAGCAGATTGAAAGAGAGGGGATCAGGAAAGGAATAAAGTAATCTGATTAAAGTCGTTGCCTACAGCAGCATTTCCAATTCTAAACATGTCCATCCTAAACCTGCTGATGTAAACACGGCATGCTCTTTGACCTTGGTGGTAAACATCTGCTCAAGGATAGGCTTACACTCTTGTTCAAGCACTGCCTGAGTTGACATTGACAAACTTACTTTTAATCACCCAAAGTTACACATAAAATGAATCTTGATTATCTCTTTATGTTAAAAGAAGAAGAAAAGGAGAGGCCTGCTGTAATACGAGTATCCACTGCAAAAGAAACTGAGGTTTCAAGCTTATGATTTGTTTACTGTTAGGTCTCTGATCTGTAAGAGCTCCAAATATCAGCTCAGAGGAAAAGGGATGCCACCATCTGTATAACTACTCAAATTATTCAAATCTTATTTTGTCTTTATTTCAGAAGACACAACTGCAACTACTGTGCTTTATACAGAGTACTGAAAACAAATATACCACCAATACTCCTGTTTAACAGTGCACGCTCAGGTTAATGTGCATTCTTGGCTTTCTTTAATAGGAAATGAGGTCCTGATGTTTTGCTTATCGCATCAAAATACTAAAAAGTAGAGTGAATGGAGACTCTTGTGCTATTTTGGATTTTATGTCAAAAAATGATACTTTTCCCACATTCCGCCACTGAAGGATTTGTCTGACTGTGCGAACACAGCCTGCCCTCTTTTATGTCTTCAACTGCCTTCTTGAAAAGGACAGTGTTGCAATATTTGCATGTATCCAAAACCTGTTGCTATCCAGGTCTTTCATGATGTTTAAAAATAGATCACTCTCCTTTTAATCTGAAATGTGGGTTATTCTTGTCGGCATGCATCTCTACCACAGCTTTGGAAAGTGTGTATGCTCAGAGCTGACTGTAAACAAGAATCCATGAGCTAAAAGCTGTGGTAAAACCCCCATTTGAGACGCATATCCAAAATGTGCTAAATACATCCAAAAAACCTCCTAAAAGTTCTAAAAACAGAATGAAAAAAAAAAAGATAAATCAAACATCCAAATGGAATATGCTGTTTGCTTGACGTATATCAAATTCAGACTATTGTCATATTTAGAATGACAGTGGAATTGTTCATTCATAGCTATCTATCGTTTGAAAATGAAGACGTGCTTCAGGAGACATGCCTTGGGGGAGAAGGAAGACCCTTGAAAGGGTGAGCAGCAGCCGGTGGGTCCGGGGCCCTGGGGCTCATAAAATTGCCGCCACCAGTGAGGAAGGAGGGGGAGGAAGGAGGCAATTAAAAGAACTCCAAGTGGCCTGAGCGCTGTGCACCAGCTGACTTTCTTTCTGCTGTGATATGAGTAGATGCAGAGGTGGAGGAAACCGAAGTGAGAGAAAGAAATGGGGAGTACAGTTGATAAGTGCTGTGACTCCGCTCTGGATTGAGGCTAGACCTGGCCAGACCACCACTGAGAAAGGGGCAGACTATCGAGACAGACGACTTCCTACTACCACTGCAGTCTGATTATCCCCTCGAGGCCCAGAGAGGGAGGCCTATAAAAGCCTCCTCATTAAGACTAGACCATTTATAGATGGCTTAATGAGTCTAGGTCTCTAAAAGAATAGAGGGAATGAGGGACTGATAGAGTGTCCACATACTACTTTGAGGTTCCCGTCTCCGCACCTCCCTGCCCTCGGAGGTCTCGTCGAAGAAATCACAAACATGAGTGAAAATCAGACACAGCGAAGGTTAGTTTTCCTGTAATCTTTGTCTATCTTAGTTAGGATTGTTACCTCAGAATGGAGGTAGGCTGTTTTTTGTTATGTTCAGTAAGACACCCTTACCCAATTCGTTCCCTTTAGAGGTTCTCATCAAAGTGTGTGAGCCTAACCTCTCTCAGAAATGCCCTGAGCATGTGCATTATATGCTTGAATGAGCACCCGTTCTGGATAAGTTGCGATAGCGATCTAACTAGGTTGGACTTAACATTTCTGTATCACTTTTAATGCTGCATAAGTCAAAACTGGATTTAGTCAGAGTAGCAGATAGGCACCTGCAGGATTACACATAGCTGTATCTCATGTCTGATCAACTGTGTCTTGTAAAGAAAATAATAAAACATTCCTCTATGATGCATTTTCAGCACTGTCTCTCGGAGCCTGTGAGAGAGCAACGTGTAACTAGTTAGAACGAACATGATCCGAATGACAGAATAGCATAACTTTAACAGAACTGCTGTATGTGCCATATTTAAAAAAGGATGAACATGGCCACAGCACTAGTTGTTATTTAATGGCTTATACAATAGACCGTAAAAACTTGTTATGTGGGTGACAAACTGTTCTTGATGACAAATCAAAACCACTAATTGCTCTGTTAAGTTCTCCAACACGTAATCTTCACAGGTTCAATCATCAAAATTCGCTGGAAGCCATCAGACATTACTTTTAATTAATCATTCTTGGAAAACTCTACACAACAATTTACATTTTTTCCCACAGAGACACAAAGAAAAAAAAGAATCTCAACCAAGCGACTGGATTGGTTCTCAACATCTGATAAGTTCAACAGTACAAACACAGCGATAAGCTCCTGTAGGTCATTCATCATACCACTCCCCCCTAAGCTCCATGCATCCTGGTCACCGCCCTCCATGACTTGATAACCCACATTGATTCTATCTGTCCCCCCAAGAACAATAAAAGCTACATATTGATACCATGTCCCATCAAGTTACCCCATGTGCGTGGGCATGCGTACACACCTGTTGTAAGCACGCACAAGTACTTAGATGCTTAAACGCAGGCAATTACAAAGCACGTACAGCTGTAATCTTTATGAGAACAAAATGCTATTTAGCGAGATGTTTTAAGAATAGCTTTAATTTGTTTAATAAGCGAAGAAAGCGAGAAAAACGAACAAAGTTTTCCTCTTTTAAACTTAGTCCAGCACTATTGTTGAGACCACATTGTAAAATCCCTGTCAGACTAATCAAGCAATACTTATAATAATGTAATGCCTATAACTGGTGCAATAAAACTGCTGGCAGTAGTCCTGGAATCCTTTCACAGAACACTTGTAATGAGTGCAGATGGATAGGTCTCTGCCTCCTCACTTTCTTGGTGGCACGGTGGGTGTTATTCTCTTCCCCACAAAATAACGAGGTGTTTTGTTCTGTGAGAGAATGGATTAGGGATGGTATCAGTGCGCCACTTTGTGCCAAAGCAGAGAAAAAGAAAGTGAAAGCAAGTGAGACAGGCTGAAGAAGAGCCTGAGAGGAGTTAAGGATTAATGATTGTCCTGCAAGCAGAGACCTGCCAGGTGGGAATGAGCTGCCAAAATAACACAGGGTGATTAAACTCTTACACATTTAATTAGATAGTTCCCCTCCTACAGATCTCTTTAGCATATGAATCCAGGTTTCAGCGTAATGCTGCGGAACCCCAATGTGACAGGAATATCATAAAGAAAAGTAGTGTCTGACAATCGAATAATAGCTGGACTTAGGAGAACTTTTTTTTTCTTTCAACCAAAATGGGAAGCACCTTGGAGCATGAAATGTGGCTCCAATTGTTTCTCTGTGTGTGTATCCACCCATAGCGCTGGAGAAGGGTTATTGGCAGGCAGGAGGAGGGGAGTTTGGGGAGGGGATGCTGAGCTGAGAATGCCAGGAATGTCCAACCCTGTTTACAGCTCGGGCCGGTTCACACCTGCAGGTCAGGGTGCTATCACCAGCCCCGGCCCCTCCTCTCCCTTT
>NW_005187411.1:1329485-1348176 GCF_000239375.1 Pundamilia nyererei
CCCCCCTCATTACAAGGGGGTCAAACTCAGAGGTGACCTAATTAGAAGCTCATTACATCGCAGACAATCACCATTAGCATGCCAAGCCGGCCTGTTAATCCATTAGCACCACAGAGGCCCCCAGTGCAGTCTTTACATTCCTACCCCTGTGGCCCTCACTCAGGGCCCCTGCCACACACAAACACACACTTCTATTGCTCCTATGGGAGATGCTGAAATAGCCCAAACATTCTTATCAAGGACACAAACAATAACAAGAACATTAATAAACTGCTACCTATCCTCATAAGCAAAAATTAAGATCATACATTCCTTCAAGTGAAAATCTAGTTTGTTGGTTGCACCTGTCACCTTCTATTCTTTCATCGTCCTTGAGCTAAGTGTGTATCTTTTTACAAAACACAAACTCATTGAGCAAATTTGTTTCAGGGTTTTTGTGAAATCACACATAAATCACTTTTTATTTATTCAAAACACAGGAGATTCATTCTGATGAGGCAGTGACGTCCTGACACGTCAAGGTGTTATAGGCGCACTGGGACAGGTAGGAGAGGACGACTGAACTTTTATACCACAGTGGTCTCTGAGCGGGTCTACACCTGCGGGTTTTGGCTGCCGAAATACGCTGTTAGATCCAGTGTGTCTTTCTACATCTGCTGATGCTGCTGCTCCAAGATAAATCCTTTCTTCTCCCATTTTGACCATTACAGAGAAATGAGAAAAAATGAAAGTCATATTTCAGTGAGCTGCTTTTGGCATTGAGCTCTCAGCATTACGACCCTCTAAATACTTTTGTCCTAGGTCTGCTTGTCATTATTGTACAAAGTTTTTTAAAAGTTTTTTAAAAATTACAACTCGTCTCACAGCGAGAAGCTGAGCTGCAGTCAAGCATGTGTCAACAAATTTCCCTGCTTCTCTTTTCAACTGTTCAACCCCATAAATGAACTTCCCTCACTGAGTCTTTGTTGGATGAGGCCTCTAAAGTGCTGGATGCAGCTGTGGGGTTGTGGCCCAATACAGGAGACTGAATGAATCAGTTTCTATCTCGTCACTGGGGACCTGGGAGACACTGAGCCCCACTACCTTCCCTGTGAAACCTCTCCCCTCTGGTGACTGGCAGACCATACAACGCACAGGGCTTTGTAAGTGACTCCATTGTTAGGGGCAGATTGAGAGGAAAAAAGGGGACTAGCCCTAGGGATAGAAAAGCAAGGTGAAATAAAAAGGTCTGGCTCTGCGGTCTGAAGAGGGCAGGAATGGATCAAAGGACTGGGTACTGACCTGCGGCCTTTGTCCATCAGACAGCCATGGCTTCATTTAACCTCTCTCTGGAGGTCGACAAAGTCCATTGGGATATCGAGCTTCACAGGAGCTGTGCCCTATGGGCACATCTCAGTGCCTCCTCTCCAACCCCTCCACCTGGGACAATATCACAGGTGAAAGTGGATGGGAGGGGTTGGCCTGTGCATCGCCCTAACCTGTCAGGGATCCACCACAAAGGGAGCTGAGCCCTCTCCCCGGATGCCCGGCGGCCAAGTCTTACCTTACTATACGGTATTCACATGGTCTTGCTGCCTCCCTGCCCTGGCTCCACTGGGAAAGCCACAGCATGGAGGGAATCAGAACAGAGAGGAGCTCTCAGCTGCTCACCTGGGGATGGTAAACCTCAGCTATGTGGCAAACAAAGGTGAACTTAGAGGCTCTCTGCTGCATTGTTTAGTTGTGGAAACTTAAATCTTCTAGCCTTAATGAACTGTTGAATAGAGAGGATTTTCCATGGTTCAAGGGGCCATGTGTGACTTTCAAAAGCCCGTCTATCCTGCTTTCTACAGAGCCAGACCTAACAAACAGGCTGTGTGCAATACATACAGGACATATTCTGAAATAGCCAATAGCAATTACACAAAATGTTCTCAGTTTTCCATGATACCATAAAGCTCGTTGCCAGACGAGCTGATGCTGAGTAAAATATTCACATGCAGAAATAATGAAATTATTAAATTGTTAAATGTCCATGTTGCTATTCATTACATTCACAAGTTACTGTTTTACAGGAAATGCTCAACTGTTGCAATACGGCAACTGTTAAGCATTTCCAAACATTTGCCCAATTTGTGGGATTACCAGGTCACTGTGCCCCAAAAGGAGAGGAGAAGGAGAGGGAACCAGAATAGAAGATGTGGAGCAGATCAACAGGAAAAAGCAACACTGCGGATGGGAGGCAAATAGAAGCAGGAGTACCTGCACTCAAATGAGGATGGGGGTCTAACTATGTTGGGAACGAAAGCGGCCAAATTGTCCTGCTTTCATTAATGCGCTGAGTGAAGCCTCTGCCGAGGCCTCGATTCCCAAGACTCTCAGATAACAAGTGGCTTCCCACACTGAGGCTTTCTGTTTTCTGTTTCCTCTCCAATAAAACCAGCCACAGAAAGAGAGCGAGAGAGACGGGGAGCAAGAGTGATAGACGGGTGGGGAAAGGGGAGAGGGGACCCCCGTGGTCTACGGTTATCTGGGGCAGTTTGGTTTATTTTCCCCAACCCCAATGAATGGCTGCCGACAAGGCATTTCTGATGGCCATGATAAGATATCCCACCCCCGGTGTCCTACCTCTGTAGCCTTGACCAGACCTCCAGCTCCATCCTTTCAAGTAAACAGGTTAAGCATCCCATCAGGAGGTGGAGGTACTGACAGACAAAGTAAGGTGGTCTTGTGCTGAAATGCACAAATGTAACAG
Organism: Pundamilia nyererei; assembly: GCF_000239375.1. Classification (NCBI taxonomy): domain Eukaryota; kingdom Metazoa; phylum Chordata; class Actinopteri; order Cichliformes; family Cichlidae; genus Pundamilia; species Pundamilia nyererei. The sequence continues at coordinate 1,332,220 of NW_005187411.1, forward strand.
ACTGAGTGAAAGCGGAAGGCAACGAGTGGAGGTCACTAATATGACCTCCCACACACAGTAATGCACAGACTACGACAAAAGCATTCCATTGGCATCCTGTTAGTGATAGGTCTAGATAGGAACCACTGAGCACTCCAGTGTATGCAGCTGGCTAGTGGATGGAGAAAATGTTATGATTCTCTGAGGCCTAACAACAATCAAATTGATGCAAGCGATTTAAATGTCTGGAGGCCGGCGCTGCTGTATGCTAAAATCAATGGCTGTGTCTTGAATCATCTACTGCCATACTTATCCATTTGCTGTTTTGAGAGAACAAGAGTGAATATTTTTCAGGTAGGCTACAGCTTTATGAAGTGTACCCAGAAGGTATACACAAAACAGTCAAACACTTCAGTATGAAACACTGTAAACTTTTCACAGTCAGCAGCTGCCATCTTCACCACACATGGAAAGGGAGGGTCCACCAAAAAATATGTATCCATCAGAAGTAGAATATATTGTCAGCATGAATGATGTCAACAGGTATCGAGCTAACAATGGCAGATTTTATATCACATTAAATGGGCTGTGACATATTTTAGTATTCATGTGTGTTAAGCTGTCATCTAAATTTTAGAGAAAAATTGTATTAGGCATGTTTTTGATAAGTTCATAACTTGTACATAGAGTATAGTACACAACATGGACATATAGCAACTGAACTATCTTAACTGAGGTAGTAAATATGACTTCTATACAGTCATTAGTCACTTTGTTAGGTACACTTGTTCACCTTCTGGTTAATGCAAATATTTAATCAGCCAATCACATTGCAGCAACTCAAAAGACAATAGCCAGGCTGCATTGAGCTGATATAGAAGAGCAACAAGAAGCTCAAATGGCCAGTCGTCACAACCAAGGTATGCAAAAGAGCATTTCCAGAACACAGACGTGCTACAGAAGCAGAAGGCCATATTGGGTAACACTCCTGCCGAGTAAGAACAGGAAACTGAGGCTCAATTTGCCCAACAAAATTGGACAATACAAGAAAATGTTTCCTGGTCTAATGAGTTTTGACTTACATTGCAACATCAACTTTTGTTAAACACAAAGTCAAAAATTATAGTTGTATAAAATCTGTATATAAACATTAATCATTATAACATTAATCTAATCTAGAACATGAATGGACAGTTTCCTCTAGTCTTTAAAAGTGACTTGTTTAATACCACATAAAATGAAGTAAGAAGGCGGGCATTTAGGGAAGGCAGAGATAAAATCCACCTCGGGTTACCTTATTACTTCCTGTCATAACAGCTGTCCCTCCGTCCTCACAGACACATATTTGTGTATTGCCATAAATGTGAACTAAAATGTACGTAACTGCACATCACATCGCAAAACACCACACATAAACATCCAACGTAACTGGATGAATGTAAGATTTTTAGTACTTTTTTTGTCCACACTGGGAATACAGCAAAAGGGATTGTGAGCATTCATGGTTGTAGAAGCTAAACACAAGTACACAGCCACAGCATACTGATGCAACTGGATTCAAATTTAAAGGTTCCACTCTCACATCTGCACCAAATGGTCTTCACCAAACCTTCCTGCTCTCCCCTCACCTCTGCTGATAGCAACTCAAGGACTCTCAGCCAGCCGGCGGAACCGATGCTGAAGGTGGAGGAAGAGACGGAGAAAATACCAAGAGGGTGTCTGTGTTGGAGAGGTAGTGTGGCAGGAATGATAAACTGCGACCTTCTCCTCATACTTGCAACATGCCTAATGGCTGTTCTGAGTGCCACAGCTCAAGGTGTCTGAGCCTCTAAATGGAGGGGTATTTTTATCCTCATCACACACTCACTCACATATTAACAAACACTGTGAATTGTGTGCATATCCATGGCTGATGTCCGGGTGCACCACAGGGTGAACGAGGACTGGCGAGTTGGCACGCAGTGCTGGCAGTACTCAAGTTCCTGATAGCTTTCAGGGGCCTTTGATGTTCTTTGCATCCCCCTTAACCGCTCCATCCCCTGGGCCTCCCCCTTGCAGGAAATTGCATTCTGTCCACTGCCATAGCAGATAAATGAGGCAGGAGAGGGTGCTGCACACTGTCACCAGCCGACCTGGCCTGTCTCACACCACACCGCAACCTGTGTGTTAGCCGCGTGTGCTCTTATTCAGCACCCATGGCAGTCCTTGGGGAAAGAGAATGTATTTAGACACATAAATGCAGTCCTGCACCTACACACTGAAACATACTGCAGGCAAGCATGGCGGTGTACACAAAACATTGTGAGTTTAACGTTTATGCTAGCAAGTGGATCTTTGCAGGCTTAAAACATACAGTATATTATTATTTTTACAGTACAAGGTCCCGATCACACCACAAGCACATGCTCACTTTGACTCTGTAAGATTAGCTTTAGCATCCAACAAGGATAACAATGCATTTCACACTTCAATCAAAAGTCAGTGATATGTGATTACATCATTGTTAGAGTCCTGTAATCCCCCCATTGACATTGTCTGGGAATGTCAAGAAATAATACAGCTAAAAAGGAGTGCTCACGCAATGGGGACCCCAGTGGTACTTAGAGGGATGGAGGCGGCTAGAAATTTATGACAGGTTGAACGTACTTGGATGTGTGAGATCATGCTTTTTGTTGTATGCAATGACGTGTAAGTGTGCACTTGTGAATATAGGTGCATGTCATGGGCGTATGTGCAAATATGTTTGATTAGTGTTTCACTACATACAGCACAGTTAGTGGTAACAGAATGAGTTAGAGCTATAAAATGATGTCAGTCCTATTGGTACCCAATGGTACAACCCCACCCTAAATCCTGTAGGTTTAGATTCCCTACACTTAACAACCACTATGTCAGAACGAAGAAAAAACAAACTGCTGCACTAACATGCTTAAGCTGAACATGTACAGTGTTCATAGATGTGCGTAGATTTCGCAACAGCTTTAGCCACCAAAATGATGTAAGAATCCTTTCAGAAATGATGCCACAAATATTTTTATTTTTTGCACAGAGAACAGTACATAAAAAAGGAAAAATGGTATGACCACGATTAGCTGTGACACAGCACCAGTTATTTGAGGTGAACTTGAGTACAATGGCCAGTTATATGAGCATTTTGCTGAGTTTCTTCTGTGGATTTAGCCTGTCTCAGTTGCCTCTGTCCCTTGACTTATCTACAACCAAGTTAGGGCTCAGGACATCTGTGTTTTGGACTGCTTTGTATGTTGTTTCAGGAGACAATTCTTCATATTTCCTGATGTACAGTTTGTGATTTTGACATGGTTGCTGTGAAACCAACCAGATGCCTTCTGTATGGTGCTGTATATCCATCAGATACTTCACTGAAATTCCATTTTTAGGCCAGTTTCTAATTACTCTTATCTTCCTGAGGTTTTATCACAGTGTTTCAGGGTGAGTCGTTGTTATTACACTCTCCCACATCACACATTGTGTACATCAGTATTTACAGAATTACTTATATATTGTAGTTCATTTGTAACTTATAAAAAGTGAAGATCTCAAATACGTTTGGCTTATGTTCCCAACCATGTGTGGCCTAAAGCAAAGCAGGAGGCTCCAGAGTTTTCAGTCATTCTACTCTCTGTGTTGTTTTCCTTTGATTGATCTCTGCCCACCATGTCAGCATTAAATAAACAGGAATGCCAAGTAGACCTCTGATCAAAGGTAGAGTTTTTCTTTCATTCTAAAACCCCACCCTGTTGTGTTTCTTTTCCATTTAACATGACAGTAAAAGCAACACCAAAATGTATTATACTACATGTCAGTTACAGTAAGAGTTACAATAAGCCTTACAGTAAGCCTTTTTTCTTCCCTACGTGTAGCTTCTGGTGTTTCTCAGGTTTTATGTTTGTAAGAAAGCAGGTGTCCGAATGACACAAGCACAAGTCATCTAACCTAAAAGAGCTGTGAGTAAGATAATGTAGATTTCATTGCTCATTTTTCAATGATTTGTGATCTTTTCAGTCCAGGTTAATTTGAAATTTTATTTTAAAATCTGAAAAAGAGCAACAAAGTCAAGATAGGTTAAGTCTATTCAACCAACATCTTTCCCTTTTTCCACGCCAGCAGCACGCTCCTGTTGATGTGAGCGATCCTGCGTGTGGTGAGTGAGGAGAGCAAGGACACCATGTGGTTCTCTGCTGTGTAACACACATACCACATGCACACGCACACATTTATGTACACACCGACCCCATTACCCACCACCATCTCCACAAGTGCCCCATGTGACCCATCATCCTATCCTGAGCTGTAGCAGAGCCCCCCTACACATCAGCAGGCTTCTGATTGACAGGCCGTGAAGATACACCAACATGGTCTCTATTTAGCTCAAGTACCACACCACCATCACCTCAGACACCCCCACCCTGTCCTCCTCTTTGAGTCCCAGGAGAAAACACACTTGAGCCAAAGTGTTTCAGAGCAGGATGTTTCCTGGGGAGAAAAGGTTTCGTCTCAGGTCAGTGTGCACTGCTGTGATGGAGGGTGCTTTTTCACGAGGGTGTGGGGGAGCGGGGGAGGCGGCGCGTTGGGGGGGAGGCGGTCAGCTTACGATGAGAGGGAAACGAGGAAGAGGAGGCGCGGTGAGAATTAGAGACAAAACTTGTGGATGTTTGAAGAAGCAAACTGCAGCACAGGCAGGGTGGCAGAAGTTTGTGTGTGTTTGGAAAGGGCCAGAAGTGGAAGTTGGGTGATTGTGTGATGAAGTAGTGGGGTGTATGGAGGGGGGGTTACAGAGTTTGGAGAGGCGAGGTGGTGGCGAGGGGTGCTGAGGGTGTTTAGTCCTGAGAGGAAACATTAGCAAAGCGAAGAGGAAAAGCTGCCAAATTAACTTCTCACCCTTTCAATCACACCCCTGAGAATTCTTGCCCCACTTTACCTCTGCTGATCTGGCTCCACTTTTTGGATGAAGGAGTTTCTTTTTTACTCTTTTCCTTTTTCCTTTTTCTTTTTTTCCCCCCAGCTGCACACTGTGGAGAAACATCACACCCTCACACCAACCCAAGCGCAAACTTACCCCTCCCCATGCATCTTGTCTTGTTCCCTCAGTTGCAACCCTGTTTCATCCATTGGCCAAAACTACAAACATGAGTACCGCAGCCAATGAGTTCGCAGGACCTCCCTCTGCCTCCGTTCCCAATTCGGCAGCAGCAGAAGGGCTTCAAACATGTCCCCCCGGAATAAGACTAATGTATTAAGAATCAAACCCGTACCTTGTTAAGTATGTCCACTCCCAAACACCAGCCAATAGAATGAATCAAGCCCCAGAGAAAAAATTTAAAAAATCACTCAGTGTATTGCATCATTCTGTGAAGAAAGAAAAAAAAAACTGCATTTATGTAGGTTTAAAAGATCACCAGAGAAGTGGAGCAGATGGTCTGTCATGACTGGTGCTTTTGTAAAGCTATCCATGTACATTCAGCTCAACTAGCTCCAGCCTGTAGAGCAAGATCTGGAGTGCGGTAATAAAGTTCAGACCTCGGTCCTCCTCTCTGTCATTCCCTCCCACCCTCCCTGGCATTCCTACATAGAGCCATTCTGCTCTAATTTGTTTGTATTTGTGCATTTTTCCCCCCAATCATCTCCACTTTCTGTTTTGCCTCTTTCCTTTTCTCTCTCCCCCTCTATCATTTTGCAGATTATGTGGTTGGTTCCTCCTCTTCAGGTCCTTTCAATCTAAAATAGATGATTAGAGTCATTCTGCAAGACAAATGTAACTTTTCTGGACGCTCTAAATCTGTTTAGGCACATTTAATAGTGTCAATTATTGTGGGGCCAGACAGGGGACTTGGGCCTTTCTGTAGTCAGGGCCCTTAATAACATTGGCTACAATGAGAAGCAGATGCTGACCCTCTTGGTCCCTTTGAAAAAAGACATTTGAGTAGCTCTGCTTCTAATTTATGAGCCCCCCTCCACATCTGGAATTCTTTATAATTAAAACATAAACCCCAAAGTTCTACTTCCACCTGTCAAATGTTGAGAAGATGAACATAGTAATAGGCTTCTCCTGCACTGGTTGAGAGATGGAAAGACTGGTTTTGCTTGTTCTTTCTTAAGGGAGGGGATTGGGCTGAAAAGGTGGTGCAAAGAGAGGCCTTCTTATGTGATTGTTTTGCTTTAAGCCCAGGTCTGGTGTGCCACATGACTTTTAGCTCTACGAGTTTAACCCAAGCAGCTACATATGCATTCAAAAGTGAGCTAGCAGTTAGCATATTAAATTACACTCTGGTTGCGGGAGTGCATAAAATCATATTAGTCAAATAATTTCCGGGTCAACAATTTAGCAAAAAGAAACAACAACAAATGTTGAGCCATTTTTCTTCTACAGTCTTTTCCTCTGAAAGGTTCAAAGTGATGTGGGACAGACGTATTACAGCCAGACGGAAACACAGATTTCCGATCTCACACCCAAAGTGAACAGGAAGCATCATGTTCAAGCTTAATAGAGTTCCTTTCCATGTATTTGCAAGTAATAAAAGCAAAGGAATGGATTTGCCACGGCTGGCGAATAACATAATTGCCCATAATAGGTTTGTTCCAACAGATCAATAAGACCTACATGAGTGAGCGTTGAGTGTGTGTGTGTGTGTGTGTGTGTGCATGCGTACGTGTCTGAGGAAGTGTGTGAGCATAAAGCCTCTCAGACTTCAAGCTCCCTTCATTAAATCGAATTAAGATCCTGCACCCAGCAGATTAATTTTCTTTGTCTTTTTCTTCTTTCCTCTCCTCCCACCTCCTCACACCCTCCTTCTTTTGAGAGCAAGACAAAAGCAGCTGTGAGAGGGGCCGTCAAGCTTGTGGAGGTTGGAGAGTGCAGCTCGTGCAGTTAATCCTGCTGTGGGTACAGCCATGAGGACAGCATTCCTTCTGTTTTCTCCTCTATTGCCAGATCACCGTAATAAGGTTTTTGGTGTTAAAGGTGGAACACGCCCTGAAAACACAGCTGATCAACACCAGCCTCTTGTGCCTGCACACCTGTAACACCTACAGTAGATATAAAAGGCTGCATAGATAACACTTTCAATTCCCAAAGAGGGGTTTAGCATACTGCCGATTTTGTGCTCTTACAAGAGGTCCCTACAAATCTTCTTCAACACTCACTGGAATAAACTACTCTCTGTTTCTACAGGTAACTCATGCCATCAGCTGTGATGAAGAGAGTCAACGTTATCTGCAGGTGTAAGGCAGTTAAAGTACTTCCCAACAACAAGCATAAAACGGAGAAGGAGGCGGGTGTTTTTAAAAAAAGAAGGAGGTTACGCTGCTGTCCTGAGGAAATGAAATGAGCACAGTGTGTGACAGGTTTGGGAAAACAGCAGGGCAGCAGGGAGGGGAAAATGAGCTAAACAAGGCAAACTTAGAGGAGAGGGTAGACTGCACGGGGGGGGGGGTAAGTGGCAGAAAAATAGGGTGAGAGGAGAGCATGAGAGGGCAAGCTACTACACAGAGAGGAAGAGGGAGAGGGAGTAAGTGAGAGGAGGGCCTCTTTGTGGATCATTGGCAGATAATGGGCTCATTAGGCCAAACGTAGCTTTAAAAGGCTCTGGCTCTCTAAACAAACAGAGCAGGCGCTGAGGAGACGGACTTAAGGGCCCGACATGGAGAGAGATATAATGAGGCCCTCCGCCCCCATCCTGCAGAGCTTACCAACTGGCTGCCTGCTCAAATTCTCCAATGATCAGGCAACCTGCATCAACCCAAGTGGTCTTTACCTTCCACCTTCAGAAATTACCCTCTCCTGATTTAAGCTTGTCTGTACTTATTTCTTTCTCTGTTTCGGGTTTTAAAATGAGCATATTTTTCCTCTTCCTTTGGTTTTGGCATTCTGTCTACACTAAACTTTCCGTAATTAAGAAGTCTGGTGCATGTTTCCTGTAACATTGCTCTTTCTGGCTATGTTAGTCTATTGAAAAGGTTATGACTGAGCGCTGCGGAGATAACTGGTTTAGATTAAGGGTAGGCTGGATTGAGTACATGCATTACAGTAAATGACTGGTTTTGGTTAGGAAATAATTTGGGCTCAGGTTGAAGTAGAGGAAAACAGAAGTCTGTGTCGGAGCAGATTCCAACACAACAAAAACTGTGCTTTATTGGGGGCATGGGAGAGTTTTGGAAAACTATGGCATCCACCAGCAGCCATGTGGCATTACAAAAACACTGGTTAATGGTTTTGCTTTGTTTTTTCACTTTTACACCCACCTCTGATCCTCTGTGTGATCACTTATTGTAAGCTAATGACACATCGTTATTGTTTACTTTACATTATTTCCATTTGTGTTTGTTCAAGTTAAGACGCATTTATGATGATAAACTGTTCACCTGGTTAACAGAGGTTAAATCAAATCAAATCAAATTTCAATAACTCACACAGAGAAAACCCGGATGAGTGGGAAAATTATTACGTGCTTTGACTGTGTTAAAAGAGGTGATCACATATATAAGTAGGTACTCATATCTGTATGGACAGAAGAAGAGACCGCCTATTAAAGTAGAGGTTGTTTCTAAAAATCAGAAAACACTAGTGTGGCTCATTTAGTGTGCCAGATCACCTGATCGCACTAACAGTCGACATACAGTAGTCTAAGGGTTTAGCTGATATGCTTTGACACATCTATTAGAGAATGTCATCTAGTGTGGACTCCGAAAGCCCCTTTGCAACCCGTCTCTTCCTTTTTCCACTATGTTTGACTTAGTTGTTAGTTGTAATTTCTGTCATCACCAATGCCTGTCCTTTTCTCAGACTTTCCATTATAAAAATGGAAGGGGGAAGAGTTTTTAAACCAGAGCCCTACCTCCAAATATAAATTGCTGCAGATGGAAATAACAGTTTTCTTTTGACCATGCTGGTCCTTACTGAAATAAACACTTTTCATCTCCTTTCACACCACTTAGCGGTTTGGCCCATGCACTATCCCCCCACTTGGTTTTACTCACCGTAAGCAGTTCGGTTTGTTGATGAGTGAGAACTACTCATATTGACTCATTGGTACTCAATTGCAAAACACATAGTTTCAGTCACCTTATAAAATGCAACAAACACCCCATGCTGTATTTTTCCCTCATTTAGCTTAGCAGTCCAGCACTATCCTCAAGCCCTCCCCGAGGACAATGCTGCAAAGAAAGAAAAAAAAACTCAAGCGATACAAATAAAAAGTTACTGAGAAGTCACAAGAAATGTGAGCTGGAGTGTTTAATGCTTGTGGTAAAAGAGTGCTGTTCCAACAAAGAAGTCTGTGGGAAAGTTGAATTCTTATTAAGCAATTGGGATGTGAGCTCCATTGCCGGGAGGGGATGGCCTTTAGTTGAGCTCATTTGGATGCCACTCATAGCAAAAACAAAAAAAACAACCTCTCTTCAGGAGTAGCTTTGGTGAATAACATATTCCCGTAGAGGTCCAAATTGATATTGTATGAGAGTGCATGCGATTGAAGTGCTTCACTGTAGCATATTATTAGGTACTGTGGCTGTAAGCAATAACAGAGCAGTTTGCCTTGAACTCCTTTGTAATCAACTGAGGGAAACAGTGCATGGCTATCCAACCATTGAAACTGCCACAAGATTTATAGTGAGAAAAACTAAAGAGACTGCCGTCTGGTTCTCCAGGAAACCAAAATATCTTCCTCTCCCATTACAGAATGTTTGCCTTTGTTTGCCTTTATTAATGCCAATATATTACAGTGTGAAAAGCAGGAGAACATTACTTGGAAGGACTGAAGTAGGGATTAAAAATGGAGGTATTGTTGGGGGCGAGAGGCGGTTTCTGTTCATCTCCAGCTGCTTCCCTGCTCATCATGCTGAGAACTAACATGAAACACACTCACGCTATGGCCTCCTCTCACACACATCTGACATCCATTAAAAATACTGTGATGGAGGACCAAGCCTCTGAGGGGACTTGCGGTCCCATCTCTCAGCTCTTCTCGTAGAAAAGTAAAGAAAGGAAGGGGGAAGACGAAGGAGATTGAAAGAAGGGGGTATTTCTGACAACTGGAAACCAATCCAAACTTGGACTGTGTATGGGGTTTTTTTTCCGTCTCTCTCTCCTCTGAACAGGAATCCAACCAATTCAACATGTGCATATGTTTCCAAACCATGCTTAGATACCAAGATATGTACAATTCACATTCTTTGTATTGAAAACAGCATTACTTACCATTAAGATAAACACTTTATCATATCATCATAAGCACAGACCATGAGACTAGGGGAAACGAATATTGTTTTGGCATGTCTTTTCAGCTTTACCAGGCATCACGCCAAGATTAGGTGGTCTGACTCTACTTGAGATTATCAGGTTAAATATTTAAATTGACAATTAAAAATGATAACTGAGAAAACTTAAGAAACATCTTCTGGACAACACAACTCTTGCCCTGATTGTGATCCCCGTGCCATAGTAAAAACATTCCAAACCTTTCCAGAGGATATGTCTATTCCCTGGTTCTTTTTCCCTACTCAGATAAGTTAACCCTGACAGTGTGAAACATCATTTAAAAACACAGAGGTTGGTCAAACACATGTAGGTCTCTGTTTAGGTCCACAGAGGTCCTAAGGGCAAAGTACTCACCTTGTAAATGACAGCCAGAGAAATTTTACTCATGGACTGTGTAATAGGCATCATTTTCTGCACTCATAGAGTCATAATCAGGGCTGGAGAAGAAAACAACAGGCACTTTCTTGGAAGTAACAAACCCTAAACTTTAATGCAGGTACAGACAGTAACAAAGAAAAAAATGTGTTTGTGTTTGTGTTTGTGTTTGTAGCAATACACCCTGAAGTGTGTATTAGGGTGTATCGCTACAAGCACAAGTGAATTTGGAATACATATTCAATATATTCAATAAAGTATCATAGCAAAATATGAAATAATCACAAAAAAGCAGTATCGTGAAGAGGGTTTCAAAAAAAATTTTCTTCAAACCTAACACAGTAGTTTTATTGCCTAATCCTAACCAGATTATTTCTAATTCTCAAACTAGAACTGCATTTGTGATTAATAATGTATTAAAAATAAATACATATGTAATATGAAGATCTGTTACATGTATGAACTGAATTGCCTGGTGTGAGTGATTAAATAATTCACTCCACCACCACTTCTTCACCCTCCAAATGTGACCTTTTTCACTCCATGTAAGTGGAAAATATAAATTTTGTGTGCACAGAGACAAATTGGTGCACATGAGACTGAAAAGATGAGCAATCACAAAAGAACACAAAAATAATAAACTATAGGTTGAGTATTACTGTGCTTTATTAAATGTACTTTATACAAAAAAGAGGAAAAAAAACATACATTGAAGCTGTAAATATATCAATATTTCACTGTTTCTATTGGACTGGCTGCTTGCTTTGGTATTTTGATCAACAGACATGTGCTACACCTGTTAGCAAGAGTAAAAATTAGCCCATTTTTGTCACGCTCCTTGGTCTTCGACCCTGTTTTTGAGTTTGTTCTGGACTCCTACTCACTTCTTTGGATTTATGAAAAGTTTACAATCATGTTTTGTATTACCTAGTCTTGAGTTTTGTGTTCTCTAGTGCATCTGAGTTTTGTTATCTCTAGTTCCTGGTTCCTTTTTATTACATTAGTTCACCTTCGTGTCCAGTCTGTTCCTAGTCTCGTCTCTGTATCTTGTCATCTGTGTCTCCTGTTGTAGTCTGTCTGTTCTCCGTGTTTTGTTATCCTTTCTGTCTCCCCGGTCAGTCCCCTGTGTCTGTCTGGTCTCTCCCTGTCCTGTCTCTGTGGTTGTCTGGTTTGCCTGTCATGTCATGTTTATAGGTCTGTTGTCCTGGTCCCCGTCTTTCTCCCTTCCTGTTTCTGTAATCATCTATGTTTTATCCTTTTCTCACTCGTGTCTTCATGTCTGTTTATCTCCAACCGCCATATGAAGTTCACGTGTCTTAGTCCGGTCTCAGTGTGTGTTATTTCCTGTTTTGATTGTCTGTCTCCTGCATGTGCTGTTCAGATTTTGCTTCCCCTGTCTTATCAGTCAGATTCTGTTTAGCTGTCTTCCACAGGTGTGTCCACTCTGCCCTATTCTCCTCTTGTACATATATTGTGTTTGTGTGTGTGTGTGTGTTCTTTTGTTGTATTCTTCCTCATGGTGTGAGAGTTTTAGTCCGGCAGTCTTTTTATCTCTCAGTCTATTTGGCTTTCTTTTCTTTTTTTTTAAGTCTGTTACAATCCTTCTCAGTTACTGTTACTGTTTGTTTTCTCTTCCTTTTTGCCAGCATAAATAAAGCTGTGATTTTAAGTATACTTCCATCTGTTGAGTCCTGCCTGCCACACACCCAACTCAAGACAATTTTCCAAAATATTAAATTATTAATGTGCTAATTATTTAATTTGGGGAATAAATGTATTTGTCTGGTGAATACTAAACAGTTTTGTTATTGTTAGTCCAATAAATTAATGCATTACATCACTTACATTTCTACCCAACATTTTAATGACGTCAACTTTCTCCATTTAAATCTTCTTCACTTAACTAAACCTACACTAAGTGTGTAATAAGGTAGAATAGCGAGGGTGCAGATTGAAGATGCTACCACTTGGAAAAAATAAGCTAGAAAAGATGTCTAAACAAGGAAACACAAGCTTCTTGTTTGATGTGCATAGAGCTAAGTGAGAGAAACATCACCCTGCTGTGTTCGCTGCCTGTTTACTTCAGCACGTTACCCCTTACGCCCACCCTACATGGACCCCCACACACATCGACCCATGGCCTGCGCACTTAAACAGAGCAAATGAGCGAAAGGCACACCTCATTAATCTTTCTGGCACTTTCCTCTCTAAGGCTGTCTATTTTACCAGTAAGTTTACTTTTACATGGAGGTGAAAGTGACAGATACTCAAACGGCGGCCTTAAAACGTGAAATGTCCAACGTCACCCACAAGTAATAACTTACACGGTTTGTAATTTACCCAGCGTTCTTTTTTTCTGAATGCTTCCATTTCCTCTGCATTGTGCTTGTATCTTAAAATGGAATAAGGAATTCCAATATGTTTGGACACATAATCTATATTCTCTTGGCTTGGTAAGGAGTGAGGCTAGTCTCATGACATGCTTAAGAGAGTATATCCAAACTTTTCTTGATAAGTTTCATCGTCTAAAGACAGCCTCGGTGAAGTATGCTGACTCACCCACACCAAAAGGGTTCTGTCTGCAGACACAAACCAGGCAGGCTTAGACGTTCAAATATGTAAAAAGGTGCTTTCTGTAAAAGGAAAATGTTTAAGGAAGTGGTGGTCACTCGACATTTAAGGTAATATGTTCACTCTGTTTCTTACCAATAGAATCCCTGCCCTTTATACATGTTAAGAGCCAGATTTGTTAACCTTTGTGTAGAACCAGGGTAGCTGTTTCCCCTCTTTCCTGCCTTCATAGAGAGCTAAGTTTTCCCTCTTTTTAAGCCACTTTGTTTCGGTTCCAACATAAATAATTTTGACTAGAGAGGAAGAAAGTATTTCTCAAATTGTCACACTGTTTCTTTAACGTTGCTTGCATTAAACTTACTTAAAGTTAAGCTTTGAACTAAGTTTTCCAAGTCAGATAACAAAAGTGACACCAGCACTGGCACAACAACAAACAAGAGGCTTGCATATTAAAAGGTGTCACTGCTCTGTCATTGTAATTAAAATCACACATGATGTAAAGACGTCTTATTCTCATTCTCGACAAGCTCACTTTCACTCACACAAGCAAACACAATGACAGAAGTCAGGTGACAGTGAACTGAGGCATCAGACTTATAAACTGCAGCAGGGAATTTGAATGACAGTGGACCCTAAAGAGGAGAGAGATGTGCCTGCCGTGTGCTGGAGTCAGCAAGCCCAATCCTGAAAGCTTGAGCCCAGACAACTGGGGGAAAGGTGGAGCCGCTGGCCTGACTTCATCTACAGGCTGCTTGGATGGAGAATCCCTACCCAGAGAAAACAGCCTGTAGTATAATATGCAGCATCTCTGGCACAGATCTATTCCCAATAAATCATATTAGCACTAAGAGAGACCTCGAAGTTCTTTACCCATGAAAAGAATGATAAATGTAATGAAAAACAAAAACATCTTTGTTTAAAATAATACCTAAAAGAGGCTAACTACTCATTCCACGACTGTAATTGTTGCAGCACAGCATTAGCCTAACCTCCCTATTTGCAACCCTATTCAAATGTTAATTATGGTTCATGCTGTTAATAGAGGAGGAAGTCATGCCAGAGAAAATCTCTTTTGTTTCAGGGTGTGGAAAGCAATTACCTGACCTGTGAACTCCCTTTGCATATGCAGTCTAAAAGACCATCACCACACCCATTCCCAGCTCATGATCCCAAATCTGCATGAATATGCATTTTTAGAAGAAATTCCAATTCACAGCAGAGAAAATTAATGTGTTTGAACTTTAACAGAACTACCTACCATTTTTTTTAATGCAAAAACTTAAGATACTGCTTAAATAACATTCTAGTTGAACTTGGGCTGAATTCCAAGAAGCATTTCGCCAAGACTGCTCGTATTTGTTTAAATTGACAGCAACTAGTGCAGCACCCAGTGTCACAGATGTCATTATGAGCTGACATTCTTTATAATGCACTACTTACTTTGATTCCTGCAATATGTCCGCCAGGTATGAAACGGATCAAATGAATAGTTCTTAAGACAAGCAAAGCACTTTGTAGTTTTTTAGGCAGATATCAGAGGATGCCAACTTTCTCAGAAATTCTGAAAATACTCTCAAACTGAGCCCAGGTCCTGCACTGTTGGTGACCTGCATGAGCCCACCTTTTCCATTATATTTACCCCAAATCAGCCCAGTTAAATTCCCTTCCATTTTGCTCATCTACTGCCAGCTCCACCTCAAACTGCTGGGCTCCAGTTTAATCACCTCTGTATGTGTGTGTGGAGGATGGTGGGGGTGGAGGCAAAAACCACACATTACATCATGTATTTACTTATCCAGGTTAGCTAGCGAGTGACATGGAGAGTGGAGCTGGGGGTGAAAGGTGAAGGATTCAGGAGTAAATGAGTCATGACCAAAACCAAAGGGTTGGATTCTGGGGACAAGGTTGCTTAAACACCAAAAGGCGCACAACACCGACACAAAGACTCTGGCGTATCTGCGGTTTGAGCGTAAGAGCGCTAAAACTTTTCACTTGAGCTTCATGTGATTGTTGCAGACAAATTTCTAAACTAATCCTCTGAGACTTCCCAGATGTACACATTTTAAACATAACCCCATAATGTTTCCCAGAATACAGAGTAAGCACTTTGAGATTATTTGCTATTAATGAGAACAATTAGGGGCTCAGGCTTTTGGTAGGATGCCAACTACTGTTTCAACATTTTTTCCTTCCTTGCAAGTGGAATTTGAGCTCTCCAAATTGCTTCCCTTTAGTAACAATGCAGTAAACACCCTCCAATCCTCTCTCAACCATCTGTGCATGGTCAACATCACCTCAGTAACTGCTCGTGACATGTGCTGAAGATTGGCCTTGTAGTGCATCCAACTGCTCCACCTTAGCGAGGTGGTGCAACTCAGAGAAACCGAGCAGATCCGGGGAGGGCAATCTGCAGACCGTTCCATTTAGTGTGAGCGTGGGATTTCTTTATTTCAGTGGGGGGATCCATCATTATGATGCAGTTGGTGGCTAACAGTGTGAAACAGAGTTTAAAAGAAAGAGGGACGGGATGAAAAAAGTAAAAGAAAGAAAAAAAAATTAGGTCAAAAGTAGAG
This sequence comes from Pundamilia nyererei, assembly GCF_000239375.1. NCBI lineage: Eukaryota > Metazoa > Chordata > Actinopteri > Cichliformes > Cichlidae > Pundamilia > Pundamilia nyererei. The sequence continues at coordinate 1,347,991 of NW_005187411.1, forward strand.
ATCAGTGGACGAGCTTCCACTCATTTGTCTGCTATGTCCCAGAAACCTTTCCCTGTCTGTTGGAGTGGCGGTGTCCCCGCGCGGGAAACATCAAGCACATTCCAAGAGTAGGCCCAATTACGGGCAGATGAGGGGCAGTTCTCTTTGTTTAAGAACAAAGCCAGAAGTGACACAACTGATCTTTAA
>NW_005187411.1:1348235-1360558 GCF_000239375.1 Pundamilia nyererei
GGGGGGGGGCATCAGTGGGTAGAGGAGGTGACCAGGTGGTTATAAATATCTATTTGGTCAGTTACTGGAAGGGAAAATGTGCAGTTTGTTTGTCATCCACTCATCCAGGTGGTGGGCCTGGTGGTTGCAAAACATCAAGACAGGGGGAGAGAGAGCAAGAGAGAGAGAGAGAAAGAGCAACCTGTTTAGACTAATTCTTATATGAAAGCCACATGTCATCCTCTAGTGTAAACCTGCAGTAAGAGAAAGCTCTTGGCAAGATCTGGTTGCATATTTAACCTGGTAATTATTCTGGTCATACACATTACCACAAAGGGAATTATCCTTGCACTTATGATTACGCAATGTTTGAGCAATTTCTTAATGATTATTACCAACATGAGAATGCTCATGTGGAGTTGACTATAATTTGGGGGGGGGGGCAATTTTCCATAATGCAATATATAAGTAAGCAACAAAAATGACAGAAAGAAGTAAAACACATTTATGGTTTTATAAGACAATGTGTCGTGGCTCAAATAGTCTTCATATGCTGCTTTTATATGTCTCTATTGCACTCGGGAAATCCACAGTTCCTCCGGAAGCTGATTCTGTGCGGATGCCCCCCCTTTTACAACCACCTCTCAAGCCTATAGGGGTTGTTAATTTGATACTAAAAAGACAGAATTTGGGTGGAGTAACACTTTAATAACTCACATTGTGCAAGTAGTTGTTGATGGCCAGAAGAAAAGAGTGCAGAGGGGCGGGACGAGCTTAAAGTTTAATTCCCACTCTGCAGTAAATTAGAACACAGCAGGGTAATGTCTGTTTATTCCAAATACAGCTGCATGGGCCTCTCTCCTATCTCTCTCTGTCTCTGTCTCTCTCTCTCTCGCTCGCTTCTCTCCCCACAAACCGCACCACGGCCCCAGGATCACCTGGACCAGCAGTATACACACACAAGTATTGCTAAACAAAACACACATTGTGCAAACACGCGCACTCTGCCTAAATAAACAGGCGCATACATGCACGCATAGGCAGATACAAACTCACACTGCACTGATGCACTCTCATACAAACACACCAGTTAGCACTATAACAGATATATTATAATCCATGTTGGGAAGTAGCCAGCAGTCCAAATAGTTCAACTCCTTTTTCTTTTTTTTTGCTGTTTTCATGTAGTTAACCACTGAAATGAAAAGCTATTGTGGGCCATAAAATTATTATTATTATTTTTTATTTGCTTTAGCATTAATTCTCTGATGTAATCTAACTGTCTTTGACAACCCCCGCCCTCTCCGCCTGTTATGATACTGACCATAAAGGCATGAAGACATGCCCAGGCAGTGCATCTTGGCAGACACCACCACACTATGTAGAACATGTGCAAAAGGGCAGGCACTAAGTGTTCACATAGTGAAGATGTGGATGAATGGGTAAACTCCTCAAAAGTATTGCTTACTGCTGGGCTATTCATTAGCAAATGTTCAGAGAAGCCATTGAAGAGAAGTTACCTGGCTAGAAGGACATGCTTGCCTGATGGACATAGTACAGAAAACTAAAACTAGGATTCCTTTCGTGTTCCTATAAATAAATAGGTGTTTGATTTTATTTCTTTTGCATTTATTGCCCTGCAACATGGCCAGGGTGTGCCCCATCCCTTGGCTGGTGAAAGCAGGGATCCAGCCCACCAATTCCCCTGAATTGCATAAGCATTTTAAAAAATGGATGAATTTATTTCAGGTTGTAATTTTGTTTGCCTCCACTCTGGTAACAGATGTGGCCAGAGGCCTTGTGCATTCATCTCATTCTCATCAATGTGATATCTGTTTTTTTAAAGAAAAAGAATGAAGCTAAATTTTAAAAAAAAAACAAAAAACTAAACTAACAGCATGGTACCAAGATTTCTGATTAGATACATTTAGCTTTAAGACTGACTTGAACTCAGGGATGAAGTGAACTCAGGGATGAAGTGATTAGAACTGATGGTCAAAGGTCAGGATCACTGATACTTTATATTATTAAAAAGAGATATGAACACCATACCTCTAAAAGATATTCCCACATGTATTATTTTGAAGATGGTGGTAGAGATAGCTGTTGACACATTGATGCAAAAAAAAAATAAAAATCATATATAGGTGTTCAAAGGACTAGAGATCTGATGACTGAAAGACAGTCAGCAGGCACCATTTTTGTTGTAATTACTTTATTAACCTATATTTTGCACAGACACCAAATAAGGCAACATCTGAACTCAGAGTCAGTGTAAATTAGCATAGACTTGTTCAGAGTGATGACCTGATGGTCCTCTTTCAGGATAACAATGGCCCCATCCACAAGGCACGAGAGGGGTACAGAATAGTCTGATGGATCTTAAAATTAGGTGACCTGCTATGTCCTTTTCAGTCACCAGATCTCAAGTCATTTGAACACCTATATATGATTTTTTTTTTTTTGCATTAATGTGTCATATGTGTCAGACTTTTAAAGGGCATTCAACACTGTCAACTGTTTCTATTAATATGTCCCTATAATAGTTAATTGTGTATAGAAATGTGTTTTGAAAGTGTAAACTTGCAGTTCCTTAAACAGTTCCTAAAGCGGTGATATTAGGAATCTCTTTAAAATGAACAAGTCTTTACTGTCATCTAGTGGGAATTAGAGCATTGTCACGATCATTGCAATAGACTCGTGCCCAACGGCTATTATAGGTTTCTATCTCCATCTAGTGCACGATAAGAACAATTCAGTTTTTAAACAGAGGGCGGAGTGACGTAATGTTCTCACAGTTTCTACGTGCGCGTTCATGGATCCCGTGACCTGCTGTCAAGCACACGCATGCTAGCGCACTACGCGAGATTTGTTTGTCAACGAATGAATCGGAAATTCCACAGTGACCCGGAACACTCAAAGTATAGTGACGGTAATATTTACTCTTGTCAAGCAGCGTTACAGCAAGTCGATAACAGGAAAGTGGTTTGACATGTTTTTATTTCACTTAAAGGGCAAGAAAACTCGTTTCTCGTTTTATCGCTGCAGATTCGCTAATACGCAATTCTCCGAGTTCTCCAGCCGGTATTAGCTTAGCCAGCTAGCAAGCTGGGCTAACAAGGTGATGTAGCGACCGCTGTGGTGCGCTCAGGAAATGTGATGGAAGTTGGTCTAGGCGTGTTTCTTTATGAAAGTTTCATTTTTGGACTAATATGAAGCCTGACGATAGCTGCCGCGGAGCAGTAACCGCTTTCTGAAGGTGCAGTGAGCACAGCGCTGAGGTCGGGTTTCTTGGATAGTTATGAGCAGCATCAACATTACAACCAAAATCCCTCAATTAAGCTCTTTTTATACTAAAAGGTCAGCGCTGACACTACCGGCAACAAAGAGTGAGTTTTGAGAAGCGATGTGTTTTCGTGCTGTCACGAGATGAGTCTCGACGATGAAACACTGCAGGCTGGGATGTCCTCAGTCCAGTCGGGACTGGAAGGGCAGCTGCCGCTTTTACACGCCAGACATCACAGCGCTCAAGGCGGTCTGGTGTTGGATCTGAACTCCCAGGAAGACTACCTCAGCAGTAGCTCTCCTGAGTATGACAACTATGAGAATAACACCGGTCCTCTGTTCGAGAGAAGAAAGAGATCTAGATCCAACAGCTCCAGACATAGATTCAACGAGGTGGTCACGGAGCTCGGTCCGGAGGAAGTGCGGTGGTTTTACAAAGAGGACAAAAAAACTTGGAAGCCCTTTTTGGGCCACGATTCACTTAATATTGAGCTAATGTTTCGGAAACACTGCGAGCTGAACCCCGGTGCAGCATGCCCCCAGGCCAGTGGAAGAGAGGAGGAGAGCGGGTCTAGAGAGCTGGAGAGCACAGGGATGAACGGTGCAGTGCCAGCAGAAACGAGGACCAGCAGTGTGCACGGAGGCCGCGGGTCCTTGGACACATCCACCGTGTCCTCTGATGAGAGGGACGCTGAAAGCATTGAACTCAATGTAGAGTCAGTGTGTGTGCGAGGAGGACTCTATCAGGTTGATATAATACAGAGACAATGCTATCCTGTCTACTGGAAACGTAAGTATAATCACCCCAATGCAACCCAAATTAAATCACCTCTGCATCAGTCACATGTAAAGTAGCTCCTGGTAGAGAATAAGAAACACAACTTCTATTAGTCAAACCTCACGTAGATGTTATGAAAACTACAGAGATCTGCAATATATTAGCTTACAAAACACTTCACACTGTTCTGTAAAAGGTTCTAGTTTAAATGTTAAACCTGTAGCTGAGTATACATTTTCTGTAGACTGCATAGTTGTCTTTTCTTTTTTTTTGTTTTCTTGCAAGCTAAGTACTTCATCTGGCCTTTTTTTCTGGATGTCAGTGTATTGAGCTCAGCTGATCTGCATTAACTAATTCGTGGATATTTCCAGGAAAAGGCAGGGAACAAAGGAAGGCAGTTGCTATAGAGCTTCGGAAAACCTGACCTGAATGAATAGGGTTCATGGTTAACTGGGTCTTTTGAAGCTTAATTTCAAATGACATTTACAGAAGAGGTTATTTTCACAGTTGTTGATGCTGTGGATGCATTGAGACCCTCTCTGTACTCTTTCAGTGTGGTCTGACGGCTACGTTAACAGTTAAGAATGTGAAATAGATACTAAAGGAGGACGTTTGAATAGTCATCCAAAGCATATCAGTTCACAAGTGAGAGATTAGTTTACACAATGGAACATGTATAAAGGTCATTGATATACTATAAGATAGAAAACATCAGAATATTTAGAAAATAAAAAAATAAAAATCAAGGTTGTGTTAAATAGTTCTTAGCTTTAGTTTGGCATATTGCCGACAAGCCTAACAAACTTACTTGACTGAACTGTACCTACTGTCAGTCTATGTGTCTACATTAGCTTTAGAACACTTTGTCTTTAAATAGAAATAGACAGACTTTGAACAGGCTCACTCTATAGAGAGAGAGAAGTTCTCTTTCTAAGGCAGCCTAATTTAAGATCCTACACTCTTATTCACCACCAGAGAGTTACTTAATGATGTCACTCAAGACTGTAATCAAACATGGCCTCTCTGCATTAACCACTGAGACTTTGCCCCCCAGGATTTGTCAGACTTGTTGAGTTACAACGAAAGGATTCAGTTTCCAGAAACTGACTTACTTTCATTTCTACTTGCTAAATAAAACAATATATTTATTCCTTGCCAAAAATTGAAATTTCATGATTCCCATCCATGCAGGAGCTATTTGTTTTGTTTTGGATTTGATACTAGATAATGGCTGTTGTCCTACAGAACAAGACCATATCCCAGTGATGAGAGGCCAGTGGTTTATCGATGGTACTTGGTTGCCATTAGATGAAGACGAAAGCGACCTCATCGAACGGGAGCACCTTAACCATTTCCGTGGGCAACACGTGCAGGATACCTTTGAGATGGATTTGGTTCCCAGGACCATTGATAGTAAAGATGGTGAGCTCTGGGTTAGGGCAAGGGCAGGACAGCCTTAACCTTGGTGCAGTAAATTCTGTAATATAAAGCGTTTAAAGACAAAAATGCGTTAAAGAACACAGCACTGAAGCATCCATTCTTATAACTAACACAATAAATGAACTTATTAACTAGATCATAGCTTAATCTGATGCTGATTGTTGCATTAGCCAGAATGTCGTTGAGTAATAACCTTCCAATGCATCTACTGATGACTGCGAATGCAAGTGAGAAGATTAAATGCTCTCATAGCCATTGCTGGTTATAAATTCCTTTAAAAAGTAAGTCAGTGAAAAACGCATCAAATCTGTGAAACAGTGAAACTAGAATAAAAGTAACCAGAGTCATAAATGAGCAATTTTGAGACAGCTCAAAATTGCTAGTGTAGATGCACGTTCAGTTGAAATGAATGAGGCAGGTGTGTCCATTCATGTGGGTGTAGGTTTTGTCATGTCACCCTTCTAGTATATAGCAGGTGCAACTCGTACGTTCTGGCTGGTCCTCCTCTGAGGGCTGGCTCAAGCGAAATGTAGCAGCATTTAGCTGTGAAAGGCAATAAGAAAGGGGTTCTTTGATTCAGCAGTCTCCTTTACGCAGCCAGATCTACAGGACCTTCACTGGTGATAAGTGTGTGGGTGTGTGATAAATAGAGCAAAAGCAGAGAGAAAAGCATGCAGCAGCTGATAAAGATGGTGGGAAAAGTTTAGTCTTTATTGTAAAAACAAGACTCACAATATCACCAAGGTAATCTGGGACTTGTGTACTACATTGCATACCTTGCTTCAGTCTTAGTGACATTACATGTCACTATTTTTCTTCAATTTTTATTTAATCTCAAGACATATAAGAGAAAACGATATAAAGTCGCTCATGTTTGACACGCATTGTGTACACGGACGCTCAGAGATTTAGAAGTATATGGATGCAAGTGTATAAAGTCTTAGTGGAAAGAAGGCTCAAAGTCCAGTTATTTGCAAGGTGAGAGAAATAATGTACAAGGCCACACAAATTGGTTTTGTGACACTTGGCAGACTCTCCATTACTCAATGCGCAGATCATAAGACTTTAACTTGTCTAATGTACTATTGCAAGGGAGAATAACCTACTCACCCTTTGAAAGCCATACGTAAGATATATAGGTTAATAAAACCTAAAGAACCATCATTTGCATGTGCATTCATGGCAACGTTCAAGATCTGCATGGGGAAAAAAAAAAAGTATTTTCCTCTTATATTTGTAAAAGCATGAAGGGAAAGTGAATGGTAGCTCCTGATAATTCACCTTGTTGTTTGAGTTCCTCCTTCAGGCAGCTTTTAAAGAAATATGTTTTATCTTGAAACTAATCATTTGAAGCCCTGACAACATTAAGGGCTAGCACCACGATCTATAAATGCGTCATTCAATAAGGCAGCAATCCCTGACAGTACTGCAGTAAATACATTCCCCAAGATATCGCTGTCTCCTTTACCTATTGCTACTATTTTCATTGTGTTCCCTAGCCTAGACTAAATGTTAGTGCAGCAGAAGACATGGTAGGCATACCAGTATGCTCTGCAGGTACATTGTCATCAGTGTGGTGCAAGTGCAAAATATGGGCTGATATACTGCTTCTGCTGGTTCTTCTTAAATAATAAACAAGGAAGAGTTAAATCTGATGTGTCACCCATGCGTGATATGGTGTATTTTATGAAGTGAAGATTCATTGTGATTTTTACTGTTATAGAAAATTAAACAATGGCGTCACCCCCTATTTTTTTTTAATTTTTATTATTGTTACCGTTTGACACTTTCTTCAAGGAGTGCCTGCTGTCATTCGAGTCTTAAGCTGACAGGAATCGCAGATGGTGATCACTGGTGTAAGCCAGTAGTAAAAACTATAGGGCGTGTCCAATATGTCAGCCTTAAAAGACGTCAGGGAAAAAACAAAGCGTGCAGGCTGGACACTGTGTCATCTTTGAGCAATGCAGTGTGTGTCGTTTGACGTAGGCAAGCCTCATAAGTTAGTTTGTGTGCTGCATATTCTGCTACATTTTATTAAACACCATGGGATAATTGATGACTGATACATACTTAAAAGAAACAAATTCACACTTAATAACATAGCGTACATTTGACAGATGTATGGTACTGACTTGTGCTTAGGATACAAACAAAGAAGTCATTTGGCAGGAAGAGTCAGGTTTACAGTGTTTACATTCACAGACTACTGTAACAAAGAGTTGGTAAAGGGATTTGTTTTATCTTATCCGCAAAGATAGTTTTATATTATATGATGCAGAACAGATGAAGGTTATCAGTTCACTGTGACCTGTTTGGACTGCTTCCTCTCATACTCGGTATCTCAATCATAAGGAACCACTTAGTTATGAATGGATCCATCAGTGCTGTAATACCCAAATGCACATTACTGGTAGCTTTTATAACAAAACCCTCCCATATACTCAGCAGTTCTGTCCTCCACAGCTTTTCACCTCTACCAGTATTTGCAAGTCTGATGTCTGTGTTGTCTTTGATTGAATGTTTTAGTGAGACATGTCTTGTGCACTTGCTGATTTGATTAACAAATTTGAGAAAGCCTACATGTTTGTGGAACTGATTTTGTCACGTAGCATTTTTCTTATTAATTAGAATACTAGCATAAATTTAGTAATAAAATCAATAGAGAAAAAATTACCCAGTCATGATAAAATATTATGAATAACCAAGTTTTAGTTTCTATCGAACAGTTGACATAAGTGTGTGGTTTTACATGGCTGTTTTCACAAGCTGACACTCATTTATTGAAGGAGAAAATGAAATTAGATCAGTCATCCAATAAGATATGGCAGTAAATTATCCTCATTCTCACCACTTCTAAGCGCTTGCAATTAAACTAAAACACCTACTTATCTCTAACTAATTAAATCCTATACAAAGCAATTAGATTATTCACAGTGGAAAGAAATACATCTTCTAATCTGTGCTCCTCCAGGTAAGAGAGGCATTGGAGATAATCTCCCAGATACTTATTCAGAGCTCTTTGTAAAAATGTAGTCAGTAGGTTGGTTTCAGCATCACCTCCTCAAAATGGTTATAAATAGGAACATATGAATTATTCATTAAGTGAAATGGAAAAATAAGTACTGTTAATGCTGTTAGACATGAACTTATGTAGTACACGTAAACAAAAAGAAATAATGGGGATTTGTAGCCTGTATAGTCAGAGTCATGCCATGTGTAGATATTCTCTGTACTTCTTTGATAAGTGTAAAAATATCGTCTATAGCACATGTCAAACAGTGCTGCATTTTCGGCCTGAAGGCTCACAATAAGTTCGCGTTGTATCAGGACATTTCCTATAGCCACCAGGTCGCTGCGGTAACCAGCGCAGACTCTTAGTCTGTCCTGGTTAAAGTGGTAACCTGACTGCAGCACTACTTGATAGAGCTACTTGTTCAAGAGTGATGACAGCAGTAGTCTGTGTGACACCAGGGTAATGGCCATTACTCACTCACTGTTGGTTGTTAGTTCTCTCCCACCTGCCCCCTTTCTACCTCCCTTTTCTGTTCAAATGGAGTGGATATCAGACGAGTACTAAACCTACATGTCACAAGCGCAAACGCTGCCAAGGTACTGTAAAATACAATTTTATTTTTTCTTCTCCCTAAAAAATCTGGTGTATTAGATCTAGCTTGTATCCCCTTCTTATAGCAGCTTGGTCTCTTTGAAACTTGAGTTTTCTTTCTTGTGTGGTTCAAACTTTTGAAATAATTTGACTATTTAAAAACTAGACCTAGGCTCAGTTAGCAGTTGTTTTAAAGGGAATTTAGGCTGCTTTCTGTGCTGCAGCCTTAACTGGGCCTAGTTGCTAGAACATCTTCCTTTGTGCATATACTTAAGAGTTTTGTGCTATAGTTGTTAGCATTGCTGCTTTTTGGGGAATCCTGCATATGTGTCTTTCATCTCCTTGCTGGAATAGTGAGTAGACAACAGGGTTCACTCAACTACCAGAGCAAGATCCCTAATGCCAGTAGACATGGAATAAATAAGCTAGTCTTCAAAAAAGCCTTTTGAAGGCTTCTGCTGTCTTTTAAAAAAACAAAAACGAAAAAACTCCTTTCCTCTCCATTTCTTACTCACTCTTTCTTTGCTCTCTTTATCTCAGTCCTCTGGCAGTATGACTGTACCATTAATGAATCACCATCATAAGCTCCCACTTTAAGGGCCATGAACAAAGCTATTTGTTGAGAGCCAAGCACAATTGATGAGCCAAACAGAGAAGCCATTTATGAACAGTTACTATTATAACCCTTAACAGCTTCTTTCAAGTCCATCACTGTCCTAGTTCTGGATTTATTGAATAGAGAAGTCCTGGGCTCTGTGTCCTCATCTTCTAGTAAATCTGAAGCAGCCGATCTAAAGCCTAGCTGCTATATTACATGAAAATTGGATTGTCTTTGCTGCTCTGAGGTGGCCCTGGATGAAAGGAATCTGTTATTTTTGTCAAGACATAGTCAAGAAAAAAGTTGAAACTTTTCGTCAGGAACAAATGTCACAGTCCCAGGCCAGTTTATTTCATTTTATTTCAATTTTGCCTTTTATTCTTATTCCCATTATTTATTTTTTACCTCTCTCCAGATTTGAGATTCTTGCATACATGAAGTTTCTTTCTTCAAGAGTTTCCCCAGTTCCTTCACTCCTTGCCCATCCCTGTATAACAAATACTCTCATCCTGTGTTTCTTGGTAATTCTTGACAGGCTGTTAGAGATCTAGCTCAGTGAGTTCTTTTTTTGGGTTGTCTGTCTGTCCCTGTGTACATTTTGATCCCCTCCTCTTTTACCTTCATTTCCTTACCTGCTGCCTTTCACTGTAAAACAGGAAGTGTTATTTTACAGCACTAAACATCAGTCAACAATTTTCACTCAAACTTTTGATATTAATAAAACCAGTAAAGTGGAGAAGTTAGGCATACTTACTAGTTTTTTCCTGTTATTAAGTATCTCCTGTTTTACTGTGGATTTGGCTACAGATAAGTCTCAACAGTTTGAGTTGGCCTCAAACTAGTTTGTTTAGAACTGTGCAGCTCTTATAGCAAATGCCACCCTCCTTTTCACCTGTATGGTGTCTTCTGGGTACAGAGATATGAGGTAAGGAGTCTGTTTGAGATGAAACCAGCCTGGTTGGCAAAAGGCGCTCTTCTAAGAAGAACTGCTCGTTTCCCTTTCTTGTTGATTACTGTCAGTATTTGGTGATGCAATTTTAAAATGACCGGAAATATATGTGACAGAGAAAACTTTCTAAGAATTGCCTCAAATGGAAAGAATGTCACAACAAACTATTTTTTATCTGCCAAATAAAAGTGACAACCTGTCACTTTGCCTGTTCTTTTCAACAAACGTTTCTTTTTTTCAATCTCTACAAGCTATCCTCATTTCTTAGAGGCAGTCATTCAGCTTGGGACTGGTTACATTCAAAGTGAACAGGTCTTTAGTACAGTTTAATAAGGGCTTGTCATCACATTACCCATAAAGCAAACCTACCCACAGTGAAAGTATCCTGCCAAGCAACAGTAGACCAGTTTAACAGATGCATCAGCACATTTTTAAATTCAGGTGTATTAGAGGGAGCTGATAAATTCTCAAATTTATTGACAGATGTCTTATTTACTATTTATCTTTCCATTTTGTTAGGAATGTTTAATTAATAAAAATATGGAAATGATGCATAGTTGTGACACATGTTCATTTTTTTCAGTACTCTGTTATTAAGTAAAAACTGCATTTAAATTTTAAGAAATTTGATTCTCTGCGTAATAGTAATGCAGTTCCATTTTTTCCCCAGGGTTTGTGTGACCATATTAAAGAGTTTGAAACTAGAGAACACAATCTGGAAAATGGCATTTTTCCAAGTACTATACTTTTTTGTTCTTAAGGGTTTTAATTCCCAGTTTGGTTCCAAGCAATGTGAAGAAATGTGACCTTCAGCTGCTGTACAATAGTGTGTGAACCAGACAATAGACTGTGCACTGGACCAGTGCATGAGTTTTCCACCAGTCTTGTTCAAATTAATTTGATTGCACAATGCACTTAAAGGACAGAGACATAAATAACTGTTGAGTGAACCAGTCTCACCTATTGCTCTTAGCTTCTGTAGCAAATGGTGCCTGCTCTCTAGTCTACCTCTGCTCTTACTTGCTCTAGTCACTGCATTACACTTTGAATTGAGAACCAGGAGGAAAAAAAATAACAGTAAGAGAACTAAATGTAGATATCAGTACCAAATATTTCTTCAGCTGATGATGCACAAGGAGGGCAACAAGCCAGAGCTGAAATCTGCAAACATAATTTGTGTTGGTTTGATGTGTTTTTCTGTCTGCAGATCAATGCTCTGTGCTGCATTTCATCAAGCCGTTAGACTAGTTTGTTCCTACTTTTGCTAATTTGCACCACATTCCTAATTACTGCTTTGTAAATTTGATTTATTTTGATTTTTCCTGTTACCTAAGTTTTCCTTCTATCTCCCCCCCAAGACCAATCTCCTTGTGTCCTGTCTTTCCTCTAACTGTTCATGTACTCACTCCTCTCTCTCACTGCCCCCTGCAGCAATCCATAGTCTAAAGCTGAGTCGATCACATGTGGATTGGCACAGCGTGGACGAGATCTACCTCTACAGCGATGCCACAACTTCCAAAATTGCAAGAACAGTCACCCAGAAACTGGGCTTCTCCAAAGGTCTGTAACCACTTAAGGTTTCCTTTATTTATTTACTAGCATTTCTGATGAAAGCACGGTACAGAAACCCATCATATCTGCTTAAATGATTTCAAACTACAATTACTAGCATCCCTTGACTTTACATGCA
>NW_005187411.1:1360637-1379924 GCF_000239375.1 Pundamilia nyererei
TGCACACAACGACCTGTATATTAATGCATTTGTAGTTTGCATCAGGTATTTAAACGCAGTGTCCTAACTGGATTAGCCCAGGAGGTCACTCTGTGTCCATCTGCCAAGTGCTTAAAGGGCCCATGTGCTACTGAAAAGATAACAAAAAGCAATTGATGTTTGATCCGGATGGATGACTCTATTCTGATCTACAGTCTTCAAGCCCTACAGCACATTAATCTCTCCTGCTTTCAGGTTATTGGACAAAATGGACCTGGTTATTTCAATTTTACCTGAGATGTTCATTTAGTGCTAACCAGGCAGCAGTCCAGTAGATTCTATTACCCTGCTGTGTAACACATGACTAGACTAGATTATAGATTCTAAATAAGGTGACACACTTGGCCCCATTGACACATTGGCAGCCACAATCACAGCAGGGTTCCCAGGTTTCACCTACTGGCCTCTTTGGACTCCATCACTGCAGCTTTTTATAGCTTTCTGGTGAACATAGTTGTAATGTTTTTTTAAATAATGTTCTACAGAAAACACTAAGTTTAAATAGCTGGATTTTTTTTCTTTTTAAAGCTTGCTTTTGTAAAATGAAACTCCAACCCCGTCCTTACTTGTCTTTTAGCCTCAAGCAGCGGTACGCGGCTCCATCGGGGTTATGTTGAGGAGGCCTCACCCGAAGACAGACCCCCTCAGACTACGCACATTGTCTTTGTGGTTCATGGCATTGGACAGAAGATGGACCAGGGGCGCATTATTAAAAACACTGGAATGTGAGTTGATACCTGTATGTTTGTTCTTTTTATGATAGCAGTACTTTCAATTTCATTCCAATGGAATCCGGAATAAAATTAAAACCTAGTATAGATGAAGTCAAAGGCATTGTAAGAAAAGTCTTCCTGGGACATACTGTGGTGTAATGTTGGAACTGTCACAGTTCATGTTCTCTCTGCTAAAAACAAACAGTCTCACTTCTTGTTCCTCTTTTGTAGATTCATAGTTTCTCTGTGTGTTAACGTTTCTGTGCTCCTAACTAAGCTTACATCATTTTGTTGTGGTTTTTTTGTAATGTGATATGATGGATTTGACATAAACCTGACACATACCTGTCTGTCTTCTTTTGTTGCCAATTATGTAGCTAGTGCATTTCTGAAGTGTCAGAGTGCATAACTGAAGCACTGCTCATACAACAGTATCCACTAAATCATTCAGTTTTCCCCTCTCCACTCCTGCAGACTCTGTTTTCTTCTCCTGCCTGATTTTCTCTACCCATCTTTCTCACTCTTGGTCTGCTCATGCCGTTCTGTTAATTTACACTTGCGTTGTTAATGTGTGATCACACAGTGTACCAAACCTTAAAAATAACACACATAGACACAACAGAACAGGGAAATGCAGTTCTATAAAATTAAGTAAAGAAAAATGACAGGATTCATGTTGCAGAATAAAACCAGCTGTTTCCAGGACTGGAAACATAGGCAAAAATGTGGTTACAGTTTTTGCCCATGTTTCCAGTCCTAATCAGTTCCTAATCAAGTCGTGCCATTCTGTCTCAGTGTTTTATATACTTATTGGTTATATAACCTTCATCTGTCCAGATTTCATGCCAGTGGGAAGATGTATCTCTTTTATTTGGATCTTCTATAGAGCACTCGACACATAAAAACAAAACAGTCAGCTTGATGCTGTGTTGATACTTTACTTGAATAAACCTACTGAGTTTCTTTTGTCTTTCAAAAGTTACATCTTGTTATGAGGAACTTAGAAAATTGTAAATTATGTAGAGCTTAAAATGACAGTGCACAATAGACACTTCTGTCTATAGAAATCTGATAAAGTAAGTTATCACAGCATCAATTTCTCTTTTAAACTCACTGGAGTTCAGCTGTGTATACAGTATTGATCATATGTTGCTTAAGCTAGATGCAGTCCTTTCATATGTCTGTTTTTATCTAAAGGAATAACTGAAATAGCCTTGGACCATAGGTGTGGAAGCTTTAATTACACTTGTGCAGAACTGTCACTGTGTCACAAACTAAGGAGATAAAGCAGATAAAGTACACAGTCAAGCTGCAATGTAAATGTTTACTGTAAACATATTGTAAACATTTCTTCTATCTTCATGTAGATTATAGCGCACACACTTTCTCAGCCAAGAGAAACAATCATCCTAACCCTGATGTATTTGTTTGATTTTTGGTTGCTTCTTTTTACCTGAAGTAATATTAGGTATTTGTCTTTTCAGTCTCTTACATGTATGTTGATGAAGCAAATTGTGGTGAGATGTTCCAGTTACAATGTCCTAAAACAAAATCAGACAGTGTAAACCTGCTAATCCTCAAATGCCAAACCTGACTGTCTTCATTAAAGCCAATCTAAAAGCAAGGAAAACCTTACAAAACTTGGGAAAGCTGTAAAGCAGCACTCAGACCTTTGAGCATTTCCCCTGCACTGAAAGTCCTGTCAAAACCTGCATTAGGTGCTCTATTCACAGTGCAGTCATTTAAAAGCCTCTCCCAACCTCCATTTATCCATGTCAACAACTGCCTCACCCCTCTCTCTTTGTGTATTTAGTGTATCCTGCAAGCTAATGGTGTCCCATATAGGGCTAATAGCAGTGTAGCCTTTGTATGCATGCTGCACAAGGGAAGCAGCTGCATCAGTAAAATGGGCATCATTCTTTTCTGTCTGACAGTCGTATGACTAAGACTATATAGATTTAGACTTCGAATCTGTCGTTATAATAAACTGCTCCTGAGACAAAGTGACAATGACATGGTTACTAAACAGCATATTCCCAAATGCACTCTTCAGTTGTATATCTGCAATATTGTTGTTAAATACATTATATGCTGTTTTGTTATTGTATGTTTAGGCTGCGGGAAGGTGTGAGGAAGATGGAGGAGAAACACTTCTCAGAGCACAATGAGGAACATGTGGAGTTCCTGCCTGTCGAGTGGCGCTCCAAACTCACACTGGACGGAGGTGTGCATGCATGTTGTTGTCTTTTGTGGAAGAAATACATTTTTGATGACTGCATACAGTATATGAACAATAGTCTGTTGTCGTTAGCTCTTTTTTTTGTGCTCAGATGTGGGTATGTTTCTGCAGATACGGTAGACTCGATCACACCAGACAAAGTGAGAGGACTGAGAGACCTTCTCAACAGCAGTGCCATGGATATCATGTATTACAACAGCCCTCTTTACCGGGATGAAGTAAGAGTCATACAGATTCAGTAATTAGAGTCCCTGGTGCTCTCTCTTCGTCTCTTCTCATTATTTCACATTCTCTCCCTCTCCAGATTACCAAGGGTCTAACAGAGGAGCTGAACAAGCTCTACTCACTTTTCTGTTCACGGAACCCTGATTTCGAGAAAAAGGGTGGCAAAGTGTCTATCGTGTCTCACTCTCTTGGCTGTGTCATCGCGTATGACATCATTACTGGCTGGGATCCCGTGCGGTTTTGTTTGCAGGAGCATCGCGTTGTGGAGGAGGACCTAGACCTTCGCTGGATGTCCTATGAAGAGAGGCACCTTTTAGAGCAGCAGAGGCAAACAAGGAACAGGTAGAGCTTTCCTTTGTAGGTTAATGACTCTCAGGGGCTGTATGTATAGTTGTGTTCAGTTCAGTTGTGTCTGTTTGGATCCTAAAAGATATGAGTTTAAAGCGGTTAATGTCAAGGAGCCTTGAGAACCCCCTCCCCAATTCAGCTTTGTAGTCGAATTAGATAGGTTAAATTTAACATGTTTATTAAAATATTTTAAAAAAATAGCCACTCATACTAAATTTTAATGAAAAGCTCATAATTAAATGTTTATTTTACCTCCAAAAATCTGATTAATTGAACTTTACTTTACTCCGAATGTTTCCCTTAATCATCTATGCCATAACATCAGTGGCTCAGTGTTACTGTCACTCAGTTTATATCCTTAAATTTAACATCAAGCCTAATAATTTTGTGTGTGTGCGTGTGCGTGTTGGGTGAGCAGTTATATATTTATTTAAAATAAATACGCCATGTGCTGCATGCTGCTCTTCTCGTGCCCTATTTTAAAGTTTTATTTTTGCTTGTTTGTTTTTAGTGTGTGTGGGCTGCAGAGTAATACATCAGCTGGCCACTGCCCATCACGCTGTGTGCACAGTGCCATTATTGTGTGCACCATTAACTTTGTAAGACAAGAAAAAGCTGTAATAAGGTTTATTGATCTGACTGAAAAGGGGACTTTTTGATGACTGGCCTCTTTTGTTAATGGGGCAATGGGTATCAATATTGAAAGAGATTTTCACGCTGGAGTTTAGAAATTTCAAATTTCTTTATAAGGTGTAGTTTGGGCTTCTTTACTTGCTTCTTGTTGCAGGTTACAAGAGCTGAAAAATCAACTCGCCACACTTGAGGCCTCTAAACCCTCAGCCCCCCCAGCCCTGAAATTTAAGGTACTATATTGCTTTGTAAAATATCACTACTGTAATGTGTAAGAATCTTTGACAAACTTTTAGGTGTTAAACTAATATGCTCTGTACTCCTAAAATAAATGAATATATGTCCATATAGGAAATAAAACAAATTAAATGTGGCATTTACACAACAAATAAATCCTGTCTGTATAAATACGAAAGACTTCTACATTTACAGTAAATAATCTTGGCACCTTTCATTTCTCAGGTAGAGAATTTCTTCTGCATGGGTTCTCCTCTGGCAGTATTTTTGGCACTAAGAGGAATCCGCCC
The DNA here is from genome assembly GCF_000239375.1 of Pundamilia nyererei. NCBI lineage: Eukaryota > Metazoa > Chordata > Actinopteri > Cichliformes > Cichlidae > Pundamilia > Pundamilia nyererei. The sequence goes on from NW_005187411.1 coordinate 1,365,359, forward strand.
TGGTACCAGTGTTCACCAAGACCACATCTTGCCCACCTCAATCTGTAGCAGGCTCTTCAATGTCTTCCATCCCACAGACCCTGTGGTCAGTACCCTTACTGTACCCATCACTGTCTTGTCCTTTATAGATGAGCAGGAAAGGAAATCGAGAACCGGTTCCCAGTAGTTCAGTTCTTTGGAATTATCGGTCTGCTTACCTATCGCGTCGGCTTATCAGTTCCATTTACACTACAAACAGCTGATTTCAGTTCATGTGTCTGAGGAGGAAATTAGTGGCGCAGTTTACAGCATAGATATGGACGATACTTTAATTTTTATTTACATTCAGAACAAAAACAACGGCATTTTGCTGCTAACAGCACTTTGGGTCTTTGCAAGCATCTGCACAGACAGCATGCTAATGCTAAGCTAGCCAAAATCCCAGAGTGATGATAAAGCTTTTTTTTTTATAGCAGGTGCATTTTTCCCTTCCGATTAATCTGAATTGGCCTCCATTTGCTGTATTAATTATTAAAGTGAATATATTAGCTGATGAAATTGTTACATTTCAAGTTGATCAACCTCCATACAGTCCTACAGCAGTCCATCTTGACACTTTGGCTGCTCTGTGTCTGGGAAAGTGCACTTAAAGGATAAAAGTTAGCTGTGAGAGCAAACTTAAACTCTGCTGGTGAGCACACGTTTTTTCTGAATGCACATGAAATGTGGTGGATGTAATGTAACTGTGCTTAAGTCAAGATTTAGTTTTGTCTGCATGAATTTAGAGCGCGCTTTGTTCTGAAGAGTTTAGGTTTTTTGTTTTTTCCACTGTGCAATGTCAATAACTCCTGTTTTACTGCCTTTTTAGGCCTACAGATTGGAGCCACTCATCTTGAAACATTATAGCAACATTGCACCTGTTCAGATACACTGGTAACAACCTGAATTTTATCACCCTGCTATTCCTTGAATGGACTCTTAATATTTTATAAGTAATTATTCTCTGACTATTTGTGGTCTGTGTATTCATCAGGTGTAGCGCCACTAACCCCACAACTTATGATGAGATCAGGCCTACTTTTCTCAACCCTGTTAAAGATCCCACGTCGGATACAGAAAGCATCCCCAGCCCCAGTACATCACCTGTCCTACCCCGGAGGCACTATGGGGAGTCAATCACTAATTTGGGCAAGGCCAGCATATTGGGTAAGTCCAACACAAACTGAGCACATGTGTTTATGTTATTACAAGTGTTTGTTATCCAGCATCAGTTATACACTTTGAAAGAATTTAAAAATAGTCTGTAAGGAAGTTTAGAGTAATGACTGTTCAGGATCAAAGTGTCTGTGGTTGTTCACTACTTCAGGATAAGATTAGATGAACCTGAAGGAACAGACTACTGTGGTAAAAGGTAATTGATGTGTTAGTCTGAAAAAATGCTTAAGTGAGTTTTCGCTGTTGAATTAATAGCCATGTGAATGCGAGGATCCAAGGATTTCCAGCTGAACTTTGCATTGTACTGAGATAATTTTATACACTTGACTCGTCTATGTTCGTAATACTGTCGCTGATCAGTGCAGGTTGTTGACTGTTCTTTTAATTTCTGATGACAACTATGTGCTCAGAGTGAGAGCTGGGAAAAAAATCCCTGTGCTATTTGTACTCTGTAATTAATGAATCTATTTTATCCTAAGAGGTCGTTGTATGTAGGTAAGATGAGTTTTTTTTTTGTTTTGTTTTGTTTTTTCAAATCACAGTTTTAGCTCCACAGTGCCATCAAGTGGAAATGAGAGGAATATGCTCCTTTTATAATAATGAATGCATTTATACTTTGAAATCATAATATAGGCACTTTACCTTTATCTACTGTCTTATTCCGACACTACAGGAGCAGCAAGCATAGGAAAGGGCATTGGAGGAATCCTCTTCTCACGTTTTTCCCGCTCCAACAGCCAGCCTTCAGTGTCTCTGGGACTTGAGGGTGGAGCAAGTGTTGAAGAAGAGGAGCAAAAGCGCACAGAAAGTCAGTCAGCATACGGCCTCTCTATGTTGACTCGACCCACCTCACCCACTGCTGACACATCCTGTAAGTTCACTTATCCCTCGAGTAATGTTTATATTCTTTTCTTTTTTTTGGTTTGTAAATAAGGCAAAAAAGTATATCATCCACATCCATCTGTTAACTTTCTTATTAAGTATTTTGTTTTTGAAATGGCACTGAGGTTCACTGTACTCAAGATTAGATTAAATCTAATTAAATTAGATTTAAAGATAAATAAATAAATAATGCAGTAACATAGTTATAGTATAGTGTAGTAATATAGTAATGTTTTTTGTTTTTATTTAAAAGAAAAGGATGTTTGTAGCCTCCAGAGAAAGTGACAAACGGCCTACACCTGCATTCTTTCTCATAGCCAGCAGGGGGCGACTGCTCTTTGCATAAAGAAGGAGGATAGAGTAGATGTCTATGAAAATAAACCTACTGTTCTCTTGATTCGTGATATTAATGAGTTTAGTCTAAAAATATGAAAATGTGAAAAAATACATAAATAAAAATGATGTCTTCAGGGTCATGGTAGTTCTTTTTAGAACTGAAGAAGCTTCGCGGATGAGAGGTGATGTCTTTTAAGAAATGTAATGAAGTCCAGTCACTTTCTTTCCAAGCTCCTTAGACTAAATAAAAATGATTTTTTATTTGTAGTAAGTGAAGTTAACGGATACTGGATAAAGCAGAGTAATCTAGGGCATGTCTGCTGTGTGATGAACAAGGCACTACTATCAGCATGATGTGCCCTTGGTTTCCAGGCAGATTCACACTTTCACTCACTACGTGCTCGGTCGACTAGATGTCAGTGTGGCTATGGACATCTTTTATGTGCAGGCTATTGATGTCATGTGGTGTCTGTTTTTAATCATGTATTATTATGCATTTGTCTTGATACTTCCTGTTTTTACTCATTTGTTTTTCTGTCTTGCAGTGGAGCTTGAGCGTCGCATTGACTTTGAGCTCAGAGAGGGTCTGGTGGAGAGCCGCTACTGGTCAGCAGTGACCTCACACACAAGCTACTGGTGCTCACATGACATAGCTCTCTTCTTGTTGACCTTCATATATAAACAGAAGGCGACACCCTCTAACCCAGCAGATACCCCGGATCCAGAGTGAGGCAGCATGCTTTTTAAAACGGAACACAACACTGAAAGAGTGAAAGCATCTCTTGTGACACATAAAGTGACTTTGTTCATTACTTTTGATTGCTTACAAACTTAAATACGCTAAAAAAAATCCTGTCTTTGTTTGGCTCCCGATCAAGCACTTTTAATACTTGGGAATCATTACTTACAGACTCAGAACTTTCTTCCAAACTTTTCATCTTTTTTGTTTGTTTTTTACGTTCTGCACAATTGCTTACCCTGATGGTGGATCCGGTGGACCAGGAACTCTTATTTAGGAACAAAAGCACTGATGCATAGGTGATTGTTGCACCCAGAGGAAGAGACTTCTAACTTCATTCCCAGTGTGAATTTCAACAGCTGAACTGTGTCTATCATGTCCATCGATTTCATGTAAAACAATACCTAAGTCAATTTGCTCAGCTACAGACTCTGTCTGAAACTTTGGGGCACATTTGACTAAGCCTCAGTCACTAAGGTGTCAAGTTATGTCTGATATTTTTGTTTGTTTGTTTTTCTCTGTTACACAAATGCGCGCGCACACACAAACATAAAGAAAAGAACATTTTTGGCAAAGTTCTCTTCTTCAAGTTGAATATTTAGCTACTGCATGCTAAGAAACCCATGGGAGCAAACAAAGGCAATGTGTAATATATAATATTTCTTTACTTTCCCGCATAAAAGACACATAATGCATTATAATTAAATCATATTATTTTGGCAAATTATTATAATAATTATTATTTTGGTACTTTTTTTCCCTCTATTTTTTTTAAATTTTCAATTATTTGAGTCTTGAAATAGAGTGCACCAAATAAAGCCCAAGTAAAACACTAGTTTTATACTGCACAAATAGAGTATAACATTTTCCTTTCTGTTTAATCGTCACTGATAAATAGTGCAGTACCAAGGGGGCAGATGTGTCTTACAAACACAGTGACTAAATTGTATTTACTTATTTTCTTACAGTGTAGAGATCTAAACCATAGTCTAAAATCTAAATCTTACATACTCACTCGAAACAATATCACTATTTCCTCCTAAATACAAGCTTCTATTTTAGGGATAACTTATGGAGATGATTTTTGTCCGCGTGGCTTTGTATTGATGAATCATTGGTACTAGATGTATTTTTTCTTAAAACAAATACAGAAATATTTTTTCCTAGTAACTTTCGGACACTTTGGGGATCTTAAACTGGATGTTACCTCAGAAAAAAAAAAAAGGGATTTGAGCTTGTGGCCAAATAACTTGTATGTGTCACCTTTTATTAGATGCCCTGCTCAATTAATGCTAAGGCAAAATTGCGGTTGGCCTGGAGTTAAAAAAGTAGAGTAGATTATTTAATTTTTAAACGTTACCTTCATTATAAAAACAAATGTCTTGTTTGCCTTTTTTTGTCCACAGGTCACACTTTGCTAGCTTGATCGTTCACTTACAAATTCAGTTGAAATAGAAAAGAAGGATGACAAATGATGGAAAATCATAAAATTTTACATATAAAAATATAATAGTAGTACTGATGGGGGTTATTGTAGCTATAATTCAAAGTACTGATTCAGCACAAGTTAGTGCTTACTCACTTTGCATGGTGTCAAATTAATAGTAAATGGATTGTTGGGACAAGAATAATGCTGCGTGCCAACACACATCCAAGAAACTTTATTCTGACTAAAAACGTGTGATTGCTTTTGGCTTTTCTAATGAATAGATTTTATTTGCTGTAGATTATGAAATGAAACTGTCCTCGTAAATATTTATGTGACAGACGAGCCTTTCTGTCATTGTCAACTTTAACTTGTGTTCTGCTTATTGTAATGTAGTAATCAGTTGTTTTTGAATTTGTTATGGTGCAAGCTGCAGCTTTACTGTGCCACACAAGGGCTGTCGCTGACTGTCGTTTCTTTAACTTCTGTGTTTTGTGTACAAAGGCCTACTGACTTAAACCAGGCTGCCTTGTGGAGATCACCTGATAGATAACCAGGAAGTAGTGCAGAAGCTGGGTCTAATAAGGGAGGGGGGTAGTTAAGTGTTACTGTATTTGATCTGGTGGCTCTTGAACATTCATGGGCTATAAATTGCACAGAAACTATTTTAACACAGCCCGTTTTTGACTTTTTATTTATTCTTTACTTCCCGTCTGTTACGGTGCATAAAACAATCTGGATATGTATTTCAAATACACAGTGCTGTTCTTGCTTTGCATTCATTGAGTCAAACATTGTGAGTTTCAACACAGCAAATACGTAGTTGTAACAATAACATTGTTTCTAAAACTTGTGTGAAAATTTGCACATTTTCATATTTAGGCTTATTTTCAAACGTGTCACAGGCAAGAAACTGGAGCGCATTAAAGATAATTTTGGTAAAATATGCTGTAAGTTTCACTGTATGAGATTTTGATGTACAACATTTTGAATGACAACAATACATTTTTTTTTTTTTTTTTTTTGTCTTGTCAAAGATACCACAAGTATCAGGGAAATGTCTGCTTGTACATGTTTTGTAGCTTCAACACTCTTGTCAATACCAGATTAAAGCCATAATTAAACAGTTTAGCACAGGTGTCCACAGACTAAAGACCTTTATAAATGGCTTTTGGGGAAATGGATGTACATTAAACTGTGGGTGTGTTGAATGAAATGGGATGATGAGGGATATGGTGATCTGGAGAAATGTCCCAGGAGCTGTGCAATAACTCATGCCTGTATTGGATTCTAACTGCCATCCAAAACACTGTATAAATGTCCTTTTTATAAAGTATTCCAATTTGGATGTAATCAGTACTTCATTAACTGTCTTTTTTTTTTTTTTTTTTTTTTTTTTTTTTTTACTTTTAATAATCAGAGTAAAATATTGAGATTGGAAACTTTTTTTGTGGAGGAGGACGATGCTTTCATTTCTCATTTCCAGACTGAGGACAAAAGAAGCGTTTGTTCATCTGAAACTCAGACCAGATTCTTTCCGAGGCGCCCCCTGAAGTGAACAACAAAGCCGACTTATAGATTGTGAATAGCCTGCATTGTATTAAAGCTGTTGTGGCTTCCACTGGGGGCGAGTTTAATGCAGTTTAGCAACATCTGCAAAGGCGAGGCTCACAGATGGGACCAGTTAGAGGTGACTCACAAAAGGCCCTGTTGTTCTGTGTTTGACCACAAGAGGTCAGTCATTGGTCATCTAATGATAATACTCAAAAAAACAGGACCACAGTGACCAGCTGTCCAGTGTCCTTCCTCTTAAGTCATTTCCATCTATTGCTCTTACCTAGTTGAGCTATTTTTGGCAGTATTAATATGCTTAAATATATTCATGACTGCTCTGTTGTGTTCACTTATATACCTTTAAGGAAAAATGGAATGTACTACAGCCATCTACAACCACAAATGCCAAAAAAACCCAATAAATGTGAATCCCTGAGCACCCCGCTACCTCCTACCCTTACCTCCTTCACTGCTCTGCTTCCTCCACTATACCTCCTCTGTCCTCATCCACATCACCAGCAGCCAAGCCAGCTCTCCATCTGACTCTCCTGCTCTGCATCTGGCTGACTCAAATGTTTACTCTGCAATTAAAACACAGCCTATAAAAGGCAATGGGTCGACTGCCAGACACTGACGAGGGGGTCGGAGCTGCAAGGAGAGCGGTTATAAATCGCTTTGATGCCGACCGTAGTCTGAAGGCCCAGATTCCTGAGCTGGAGGATTGGAGCTCAGTGAGTTCATCAGAAGACAGAGCCAGAAACACTGATGATTCATGGCCCTTTACTGCATCTCACTTGGAGAGCGGGTATTGTTCTGCTGCTCTGGAGAGAAAGGAGATGGCTGGCTTTCTGATTCCCCCCCCCCACAAAGTTTTCATTTGATCACCTCACAGAAAGCATGTGTAAAAGCTCCCAGTGTTCCCTTTTCTCTGCAGTTACTGATGATTTATCAGCACTCAACATGTGATGCTTCTGTAATTCAATTAGTTTCTAATACAGTGTAATTAGTGGCTTAGAGACAGTTAAATATAGTTTACAAAAGATAATATGTGATGTGGAATTGGATAATCTAATTAAGATTATTTATTCACTACTGAACCATTTCTTCTTTTTTAGATTTCTTGTCTGGAGTTTTACGTCTTATGCTCTGGTATATTATTTTCTATTAGATAAAAATAAATATTTGTGAGGAAGTTTTCTTCACAGGCTCAAATTTTACAGCCAAATGTTTCAATGTCAGCAAAGAACAGAGGGATCTGCATTGCTTGGCTAATTTCCACACTTCATATTAATCGACTGGCTGAAATAGTGTTCACTTAAAGAAAATAACAGTATTTATGGCTATCAGTAAAGTGGGATTTTGGAAAAACACATTGGAAAAGTGATGAAACCAAAATTCCCTGTTATTCTGTCCACTTACTCCCATGAATAAAGAACCAAAGATCCCTGGATGCTGCTGCAAGGCTCAGCAGCACTATTGCCATAAAAGGTAGCTTGAGATCTTAACTGCATGTCTAATAACACTACCAGAAACGGATGAATTTCTTATTCCAGAAAGCAAAGCTGTAATAAAACAGCTTGCACATATAGCTCACATTCACACATGACTTATATTTTTAGATGGCGTGATTGTCAAATAAATGTATGGACTTGTCAGACAGCTTTTTAAAACCTGAGCCATTATGTTGGATTTTATGTCTCATATGCTGCATTTAAGATCTAGAATAAGGAAGATGATATATTTGTAGAAGTACTTTTTTTTTTCATTCCTGTTGCTTAAAGCTCCAATCTGTAGCTATATAAAGTTGGCAGAAATACATAATGAAAATCACACGATTTTCTTCCATCATGGATTTACTAAAAATATTAAAATACTGTACTATATATAGGGGATATACATTACTGGTATATCTATCAGCACCGCACTTTTACTTTTGAGTTCATTTTGATGCAATTATTTTTACCTTTTTTTAATGTCCTGTTTTATTGCATTTTAATTAAGTAATAGTTAAATGTCACGCTAATTATTATTTCTACAACGTCGCATAAAGTATCGGGAGGGAGGCGACTCTCTCTCACACACACAGAGGCACACAAATCATTTGAAAGCTTCGAGTGTTACGTGTGTGAGAGGCGACAAAGGGACCAGTACGCGACCAGAAAAGCTCCCAGTATGAAAGGAAAAGTGGGATTGGAGAAGTGACGGTGACGTTATACTGCTGGAAAGAGAGGGAGGGAGGAAAGGAGAAGGCTGGACTCCATTAAGCCGAAGCCTGCGGGAAAACAGTTTGGGATACTTCACTTCTTCAGCGAGTTCTTCGGGGATTTCTTTCTTCTTTTTTTATTCCTTTTACAGACTTTCTACATGATTTAAAGACGGGGGACTTATTCTCTACCGTGTAGACGACTGCTTCAGCGTTTTTTCGTCTTTGTGAAGGTGAGTGTTCAGAGTTAAATGCTGACCTCAAAGCTGTGCCCGTTCTCTGCTGTGAAATACATAAAAAGAAAACCTTTTTCTTTTTCCTCCTACAGCCTGTGCTGCGTTCAATAAAACGTTCAATATTAATAACTTTTCCGGCTAATTTAAGAGGCTTGTCTGCTTTTAGAGACACTTTCTTCTGAACTTACCGCTTTACGGACCGACTCGGTGAATGTGCAACACGGGGCCGGGTAGTTTGTTGTACGAGCTCTGCTTACATAATTTCCCCCTCTCTGCCTATTTGTAAGGCTGCTTTTACCGTTATTTTTAACAGGTGAACCGGCACTTCTGTGTAAATAACCGCTGCCAAAGGCCTCTGGTTAACTTGTAGCCTCGGGACTATAGCCTTTGTTCTGTTTTTTATTGATTGGACGGCTGTTTTGATCTGTCGGACACTCTCCGATCAAGGAATGACAAATTGGCTATACTGTAACTTTTTGGCGGTCCTCCAACAGCAGAGCTCGTCTTCTTCCCAGCGAGAGATGTGGCGCGATGGAAAAACGGTTAATTCCGTCCTGCTTCACTTAATCATTCTCCAAGGGTCAAATGTTCACCACAACTGTCAGAACTACAGCTTTGCCATAAGCGTGGAAGTGTTTTCAAGAAGTAATTAAAAAGTGGCTGAATGGGGGTTAACTATTATACCAACATTCAGATGTTTGTGGCAATCGGTAAATTCTTTCATCACAGAAGGTAACACTTCCCACAGTGACCTTGCACACTCCACTGGAAACACTGTATCCTGGATTTCCCCACAATGTGCACCAATTGTATCTCAAAATACCCCCTGTCCCTTGTAAATGCCTGTGTTGTTCACCCTAATGACATGATAATGTCATAATTGAAAGCACAGTAGGTTTGTGCTTTCAAGAACTGAGCAAGTAACATGTTTTTAGTAAACTACTAAAGTAAATGTACCCATGCTAAGGAAATCAGCCTTCTGTTTGAAGCATCTAACAGGCTTCTTACTCAAGGTCTTGAAAGCATGCATTGGGGGTTGCGACACATGTATTTACTTACAGTGGCCAAAATGCTTCTCTTCACATCAGTGTGACAAAGGTTAGATAAGACCTTTGCTCCCCTCTCTCTTTCAGTCCCTCAAACTTTGGCTCTGTTTGGCAGGATGGCGCTGGATGGGATCCGGATGCCCGATGGCTGCTATGCCGACGGGACGTGGGAGTTGAAGATTCATGTCACCGACCTCTACAGGGACGTGTCGCTGAGGGTCACTGGGGAAATCCACATCGGTGGAGTCATGCTCAAACTGGTGGAGAAGTTAGGTATGCGAGTGTGCTGCTTGCTGGAGTGGTTGTGACTATTTTAATCAGCTAATCTAAAGTGTAATAAACAGGCACCGCGTGGTCTTAACACAAGAAAGCAATCCACAGTCAATAAGCAGATACATAATTAGATGTATTCCTGTTGTAATAAACCTTTCCTTGTGTCATCCTGCCACTGGTGAATTTCTGACATGTGGCTGATTTGTGTTATCTGTTCATGTTTGCTGGGCAGTAAATACTACTTCTCTTCAAATTAGATGTGAGCATCCACACAGAAACACAGCTCTTCTTGTGAAAGCACAAAGTCTATATGGGCAAAGCTTAAAAGTATGGATTTAGGAATCAGAAGGAAAGTCAGAGGAAGGGGATCAGTTTAGAGTCTGGACACAGTTTGCTATTGTTTTTGAAAATAAAGGGCAGCCTGTTGGTTTGCCTGTGCAAATTGCTTAATGAGAATAAAAGTTGCTTGCAACCAGCTCAAACGGGGCTTAATGTTGCTCTTTGTTACCCTGCAGCATATATGGGTCAGTAACCCAAGGTATAAAATGAACCATACACTGTTTCCCTCCCCCCACTCTTTCATGCACTGTTGTGTAGCTGCAGTTATGCACTTGACAAGTTTGGGTGAAAGTAAGCATAAGAGTCTTCTGTTCCAGCCACTTGAACACAGCCCTGTTTCATGCAGTCTGCAGAAAGGTCAGTAGCGGTGGTGGTGGTGGTTGCAGTGCCATTTGGGAGTGACAGTTTGTTGTGTGTTGACGACGCTTGAATGCTCAGAATTCCTGCAGCGCTCCAAGGTTTTATTCCCTGCCCATGGTACTGTTTTTAGCTCTCCTGTTAGAGCTCCACATAATTGAGGTCTTTGTTCGCTGTGGTCGACTGTGCGGAGTGGCATCTCTGCTAGGAGAGGGAAGTGTTGCTGACGAGCGTGGGACGAGATGAATTCATTGGTCTTTCTGCTCCGACTCGACTCAAGGCATGGCTTTGTCGCTTTCTCTGAGTTAACTTTTCTTCACCTTCTTGGCCATGTAGTGTACGGAAAGCACATCAAACATTTGTTGGTGTTTGTGCGTCATTACGTTTCATACATGGGATATGATAGGTTTATATCGTAACATAAAAGGTGTTTTAGGTTAGACCAGTTTTATTACAGTTAAATCATCATGTATCAGAGGCCGCATCAAGGCTGATTGGCTATCTTTTGTTTTCACCATCTCTAATTTCTGTTTTCCTGTTTGTAAGGATGTTGTCATTGATGACTTATTCTTTTATTCTTCTAATCTCCTAAGGAATCCAGTGACTTGAGGTCTTCACGTCCACAACTGAAAATAGTTTTGATTTGTTAAGCTTGATGTTGGCTGTAAAATAGGAGGACGTGGGTTCACATATTTGTTTGTGCCTTTGTCACATCCCATCAAACAATAAAAAAGTGCTGTAGCTTCAGCCTTGTTTACATTCATAAAATATATTGGAATCTTTTCCATACTGTCATGTTGCAAGCAACCTTTCTGCAGTTAATTTGGCTTACTCAAGTATACTTCAAGGTAGAGCAGAGCTTGTGTAGTAGCATTAAATTGCTTTCTGATGGTTTGATGTTTTTGTGCTTTCTAACATGTTTAATGGAGACTGTTGGGACTTTCTTCTATCCCTAAACACGAGTTTGTTTTCCACTGTAATCATTAACCAATAGACAGTATAAGTTATCCACATGACTGCACTTTGCAGGACAGCATGCACTATTATTGTCACACAGAATTTTGGCTGCTTTGAACACGCACTTCTTATCTTAGTTGAAGTTTTGTTACTGTGTTGGTGTACAATATGAATTGTTTGTTCAAATTACATTCTGAGTTTGGGGGAAATGAAAAGCAAGACGTTTTCAGTAACCTGTTTCCATATCTCGCAGCTCTCGGTAGTGAGAGTGCTGCACACTAAACACCCTTCAAGTGTTGTCGGGTACTCGCTGTTGGATTTGCTGGTGGCTTGGTCGTAGTGGTTATACATAGATAGCATTTCTCACATGGTGCTTTGAGAAAGAACACAGGTGTAAGAGTGTTTGCAAGCAAGGCCTCTGTCTCACACTCCCTCCTCTTTTCGTATTTTGGTCTTTTGCATTTTAAAATGAAGGAACCACCTTTTGACTCAGTTTTTTCAGCTGCTTTCCACAATGATGATAGCACTGTTTTGTTTGCTGTCAGCACCATTTGTTAATATGTGTGATAGGGTATATTTGCACACACAGTACGTATAATAGTTTTATGAGCGTGTTTGTGTGTGTTGTCTGCCTGTTATGCAAAGAACAACAGGCTATACATTTGTTCCTATTAGTAGTATTTGTCCATGTGTTTCCACATGCGAGTATGGTTGTGTGGGTTGGTGGGTGTGTGTCAACCGCATGCATCCTGCTTTCATCATTCAACCCTTCCTCTGTGCTGCAGGTCTCCCATCCACAGTGCAGGCTCAGATGGCCTTCGATAATGGATTAAATAGACAAATGCCAGGAAGGCACTCCACTATTGATCACAGCAGCGGACACTGCTTCCATTTCCCTGCAAAACTCCAGGAGAGCAGTATTTAAAGCCAGCTGATTAACCAACCCCTCGTCCCTTGCTCTTATAATCCTTTCATCCTGCCATTGTGCTCAATCATTGGCGCTTTCTCTGACTTTGTTGATGTTTTCTAAAAGTGCTGCACTCCTCTCTAAAAGGCAATTCTGCGCCATTTAGGAGGCAAAACAAGTATTGTACAAACAACATTAGGAAGTTGTGCAGCTTTTAGTTTGGGTAAACTGGGGTAAAGTGCATAATCGATTAATGTTTTAGAAGTGGCAGGCCTATACTCTATACAACTTCCTCTCCCTCGCTTTCTACTCTAATTTCTTCTTCTTTGCAGGAAAAAAATAAAAAGATACATCTTTTTCCTGCAAAGAAGAAGAAATTAGAGTAGAAAGCGAGGGAGAGGAAGTTGTATAGAGTATAGGCCTGAACTGTCTCTCCTGTTGCTGTCTGTCCTCATTGTGACGTTAGCTACGCTGCTAAAATTCCATAAAAGTCTTCGACGAAGCAGGAAATGACTCCAAAGGTTTGGCATGCTGCTCTGGTCGCTGCCGTCATTGCTGGAGTCTTTGCTGCCTGCTTCAACCACCTACTGCTCTGTTTCTGTCTTTTCCTTTCTCCATGTTTCGCTCTGACTTCACCCTCTTTTCTCTGTTCCACTTTTTTCAAATATATTTTGATTATTGTCTGAATATTCAAAACCATCCACTTCTCCGGCGTAGCAAGGCTTAATAATCAATAGCAAACACAGAGGTACACAGGTTTGTTCATTTACACTGACTGTTAAGTGTTACAAAAATAGAGCTTGCATATTTCTGATAGTTAATGTGATTGTTTCCAGTGAGTGACCTGCAGTTTTTGGATCCCTCACCACAAACCCACCACAGAAAACCTTTGCTGCATGTCCTCAATGCATTTGTGATGATCACCATATTCTTTTTTTTGTTAAGTGTTGAATTAGGATTGATTTGCAAGTGACTGTAATGTTTGCATTGAACAAATTTGGTTTTCAAGATAATACTTTACTTGCTCAGCTATTTAACTTTGGTGTCTTTAATAAAACTGATCTTGCCGCTGCTGCAGGTTGTGGTGACCAGAAGGCCCTGGTTTAGGACGGTGGTGTCCAGGTTTCATTGGGAAACAGCTGCTGTTTAGCACAGGATGTTGACCTTCCGCTATGGTTTTTCTTTTTTAAATGCACCTTCTCCTGCCTGTGTGCCTTGCATCCTCGCCTTGGGCTGAGGAGAGAGAGATGGGTCTGCAATATCAGTTATAGCTTTCCCGAGGAGAGCGAACACATCTCTCACATCTTTTACTTTTATTACAGTACACAAAGGACAACACTGATAGGTGGTTATAACCACCTGTGTTCTGTTTTCTATCATCGTGACCCAACACACGGTTTAAACAAATTGCTATACTTAATGAGACTCATTGATTGTGGCTGTGGAGCCTTTCGAAAGGTCTGCCCTCATGAAGTGAGAAATGGCCTGGCAGGCTGTGTGTTCATCTTACTGTCTAATCTCTCTGGCAGGAAGTACTTATCCTAAGTGGTGGTCCTGCCCAGGCTAGAGCTTTCCTGTTTCACCGGTAAGATGCTGTGATTGTGTTGCTCTGTACTTAGACTTGCAAATGTGATCATATGCTGGCCATTGGTCAGTATAATTCTATACATACTCTGTGTTGGCCATATATAGAAGTGTTTGGCAGCCCAATTAGGTCTGCTGAGCTACTTCTTTTTTCCTTTTAATATTCAGCTGATTATACAGCTGAAGTTGATGCAACCAGAATCTCATGAGTGCTAGGTTCAGAGCTTGAGCTATTAGTGGATTAATTTAATAATGATTCATTTAATGCTATCAAGATTATGATTTACCCACTGAAAATGGCTGGTAATCTGATCCCCTTTACAAATGTAGATTTGAAAAGTGCACCATTATCCAGCTGGATTTTAATATCATTGTTTTCCATTGCCTTCTCTCTGTAAGCACTTGTATGAAAGGACTGCTGTTTGTTATGGATGATTTAATTAATTATGTCTGGCATCTGAAACATGCACCGGAACAAAATATTATTGGCTCCTCTGCGACACTGATGCCAGGTTGTTGGTTTTTTTGCCCCC
>NW_005187411.1:1379963-1384992 GCF_000239375.1 Pundamilia nyererei
CAGTGGAAGGAAATGTTAGCGCTCCACATTGTTGTTGTAACACCACACACCTGTGTGTCAATGGAGTAAACTGATCTGGAGTTTTTGTTCTGCTTCTCAGCCCACATTCATTCATTTTAAAGCTGTCCCCACCTCTTTTTTTCCCCTCTGCTCTTCCATTCATAGAGAAAAGTTTTGTTTCAGTGATCAAATCATTTGAAATAAGAGTTTCTTAGCTGCCTCCAGTATTTAGAACTTTCACTTTGGTATGTTTGTTCTCCTGAGAATTTCTCATGATGTTGCAATATAGTTTTTTGCCATCCAAATCACAGGGGCATCAGCGGGCCAGCTTATCACAGTCCTGAAGGCACGTCTGGTAGGTTTCATACATGGAGGACAAATGAGTATTGTGTATCTGTTCCACTGATCTTAGTCCCAGAGTAACTTTGTAATGTCATTATTCCACCGGGTCCCTGAACACTTAATTGCATAAAGCTGTGTTAGGGTGGAGGAGGAGTACCCTCACTGTTTTGCTGTGTTTGGATTATGACACAAATGGATACAAACTATCTGTCTCTAAGGAGTTTTCCTTTAATAGCCCTCTGGCCTTTCCTAATGTATCAAAGCCAGCGCTGTTACACCCTTTTTACTCCTATCAGTAAATTTCATGTTAGGATATCTCATTCAATGTTATAAAAGCCTAGTTCAGCAGCTCTTACACTACCATCTTACGTGTAGGCCTCCATATTGTCTTCTTCATTTATAGTTGAAGCTGCTTGATCTTGTCCTGCAGAGTTGTAAGTTGCTGAGATGAGACTGGGATGTAAAGCTGTAAGGCCTTGATTTCACTTCATGTGTCAGCAAGTGCACGAGGGTCTGCTTGGTTTCTGAGTGACCTAAATTTCATCATTAGGCAGTGAGCACGAGGGGTAATATTAAATGGGCTACTTACGTGGCACTTTTCTAAGTGAAATTCACCCATTCACACATACACATTCATGCAAGTGCTTTTTCCCTATATGCCTAAGCACTTTTAACCTAAAGCCTAGGTTTTACCGCATTGCAGCGATAGACATCTAGATACACGACAGACGAGTAGCCATTTGGGTAAGCAGGAATTATACTTTCCACATCCGGGAGTCTGCTAGGGTCCACTTTGGTCCCAGTGGCGTAAATTTTGACATCAACGAGCTGGGGTTTATGCAGACCTTAATGTGACCATGACTCGTTCGCAGAAAATTTACATTACAGTGCTCCAACTACGCATTCTCATCAGGTGGAGGACCTCAAGCGCACGTCAAACAAGTATAACAGCAATGACTACTTGATTGTTGTTGTTGCATCTGCACTGGAGTCTAATCTAGGCGTTATATGTCTTTGATGTACGCTCGAAGACCACTGCCTGGGGCACATGCGTAGTTTGTGTATTCTAATGTAAATTCTACATGGACGAGTTGGTGTGGTCACAGAAAACAGGCAGGCACAAGGACTGTCTGATGACAAAATTTATGCCTCTGGGACCTGAGTCGATCATGAAGATCTTACAGACACAGATAGTATAATTGCTGCTTAACATTCACACACTTTTATTTCATTGGAGGCAATTTGTGGCTCAATATCGCCCAAGGATTCTTCAACTTTAAGGTTGGCGAAGCCAGGTATTGAACCACCATCCTTCCCATCAGTAGACCTGACCGTGATGCCTGCCAATTATATGCGACTCTGGGGTCTTTTCTATAGATTGTGTAATGGTTCACACACGCTGCAGGCAGTGTACTTCAAAGAAGTACAACAGGAGTAAGTACTTGGGTGTGCTATTCATGTCTATATATAATCAAAGGTTAACTGAAGCAAAAAAACTATCCTGGCTGAAATCGTATCTGAAATCTTATTTGAACTTGCTATTTTCAACTGAAATCATAACAACAGACGCGGCCAGTTTCCTGTTTGCAGGAGAGACCAGCTTGGTCTGGTTTTAGCTGCTGCTGACAAATGCTGGGGCTCATGAATCTGTGGCTGTTTCATTATAAAAGTATTATTACTGTGATGTGTTCACACCCACGACCCTAAGTGGGGTAAGTTTCCATGGATAGATGGAAAGTCCAAAGTGTTCTGCACCAACACTGGTAAAACATGTTAACAGAGACAAGTTACTGTACTGTTCTTTTAGACAGTGTCACTGCCAATTAAACTTTAAGCCAACGATAAAAAAAGAGTTCAGTAAATGTAAACCTTAATAAAGCTAGCAGCCATGAAAATGCAGGGTAGATCTTTTTCCTTCGGTGATTACAGACCAGTTCTTAAAGGCCACTGTTGTGGTCATTTTCCTCCTTTTTAAAGTAAAACTTGTTATTGTCTAGCAATTTTGGTTGAATGAAAGGGTGTTGACCAAACAACCAACCAGATTACCTCTGTACCTTGTACACAAGCGTTCAAGTATATACCAGCCTAATGTGAAAACCCAGAGGGCCTGTTTATGCTTGAAAAGATGTAGTTTGTAGCATGTGATGTAGGTGGGAAGACAAAAGACTAAAGACCTTTAAAGGCGTGGTGAAACCGTCATGAAGATGACGTCAGTAATGGTATAGTTTCGAGTGTTGTTGTGTAAATAGGAGTCTTCTAGGCTGGGTGTGTGTGTTGGGGGGATTTATAAATTCCAAAATACATCAGAATGCACTTAAATGGTTTTTGGGCACTGTGTGTATTGCATATTTCTTTCCTTTGATAAATGGCATGTTTGAGGTATTGGAAGAATTCTGTGTTACGTAACAAGAGGCTGAAGTAATCTCAGCTAATTTAACTTAGCCTGTCAATGGAAAGCACTGCAGTTTTAACAGTGTTGCTTTGTGAATAGCAAAGGGATTAAAACTGCATGTTTGTCTTATTAACTTTACACTTTTCTTAGTTGTGTATCACATGGAACATGTGCATCGTGTGGCTGTCTTCTGATGTGTAGTGATTAACACTGTTTACAACTCCATACATTGTCTTTAACACCAGCTGCTGAATTCATTGTATCGCTTTGATCTTTAAATACAATCCACCGTGACTTTGTCTGATGCCCTGCATACAGATACTGTCATCACCTCTCTTTTTAACCTGTTGTGCACATGTTGGCTATCTGATGTTGATGCTATCCAGCGTGACCGTACGAGCTACAAAGAACCTAAAAGCCATTTGCTGTAACTCTATTTTAGTGCATTGCAGTCGTTGGCTGTATCTTTGCTTGTCAATACCAACCTTCACCCTGCTTTAGATGTGGAATATATTTAGAAGGGCTTTCTCTTTGTACAGGGGGAGAAAGTGTGGGTGTGTGTGTGTGAGATATAAGGCTGACGAACCTGCTGCACTGTCTTTGTTGTGTATGAAAACAAATTGTCACCCTGCACCACTTCCCCGTGGCGTCAGCCAGAAGTCACCAAGGAAACTGCATGACCGAGCTAATTTTTATCAGCAGCTTAAAAAAAAAAGATACAATCTTGCACTGCGTGGCTTTGGATATCACTGACAGCTAACAGATTTGTTGTGATAGCCACAATCATTTTGTTCTTTGCTAACACAAGAAATAGTCTAGAGCTGTAACCATGTCTTCTCTTAAATCATCTCCATCAGTGCAGCTAGAAATGAGCCTGGATTTTGCTTTAGGCAACAGCTGACTGTCACTGTGCTGGTTGAAACCCAATAAAGAGAGGGCATGAGTCACTGAGTCCACAGAGACCACATCTAAGAATGACTTGTGTGGTTTTTTTTGTTGTTGTTGTTGGCGTCCCATCTACTGTAGAGCTGCAACAATTAGGTAATAGGTTGTTCATCTAGTGATCAATAGAAAAATAATCAGCTATTTTCAGATCATTTATGTTTTTAAAATTCCGTCCTTTGTGGGCTTTTCCTGCTCTTTTCAGTCTTATTTGTTGGTAAATTGGTTTGTTAATGGAAGAAAATTGGCCGTTTCATCATTTCAGGTTGAGCTTCAAGAAACTGAGAGAGACACTTTGTGACATTTTAAAGACTAGCTGATTAGTTCAGAAAATAAATATAACTGTTAGCTGAAAACATGGTCACATGATTGCAGAACTGCTGGTTGTTTTTTTTGTCGTCATTCTGTACATTTTAGAAATATAGAAGCATTATTCCAATTGAGAATTGGTTTCCATTGATCAGATAAGATTTATTAATGAGCTTATGACATTGTTCTGCAACAGATGCAAACATGAATGTTTTAGTTTTTGGAGGCATGAGGACAATCGAAGATGTTTCTGTATATTTAGTGTTTTTCACAGATAGACCTTCATTTTGAAATTCCTCTTCCTGATGCTTCCTATCACTTGTCCTCTCACATTGTGTCCCTAGACAGAGCTCCTCCCCGTCCTCTGCTCATCCTCTTCCACTCCTCCTTTCCATGACCTTTCTCTCATTCCCTTTTTCTCATGCTTTTCTCTGTTGTCCCGTCCTCTCCCCCTCACAGACGGGCCCTCTACACACAGTCACTTAATATAAACTGCACCGATGCTGACTAAAAGAAAATGGATGAAGAGGCAGGATGTAGAAGGGAGTGGCAGTTCAAGCCCTTTAGAGTACAATTTTAGCATTGTCTGTCTGTTGTCTTTTTTGCTAAATGCCTCCTAAAACAATGGCATTATTAATCCGTCCTCTTCTTTCTTTTCTTTTTTTAAACCAGTAATTCTGGTTGTGGTATCTGGTGCACAAAGCAGAGGAAGTGGTCTTGGTTGAAAGCTGCGGCAGTAAGGGTGACGAATGGGGAAAGAAGTTGGTTGGGCACAATTTATGAATTAATTTCGCTTGTTAAATCATGAACACGCACATAACACAGGGAGCTAATTTAGTTAGTGCATGCATAAGAAGACCACCCTCCCCTAGACTAATACCCACACCTCCTCACACATACTCTGTATCATCTTTCATATCCTGCAGAGGTCATAAAACACGGTTTTCCCATTCTCTTTCCCCTCCTCATGTCATTCAAGCTGTACACATGCGCGCGCACGCACACACACACACACACACACACACACACACACACACACACACA
>NW_005187411.1:1385012-1405699 GCF_000239375.1 Pundamilia nyererei
CACACACACACACACACACATCATTCTGTTAAGGCGCTGTGGGTCCACATTTAATGCAGCCAATTACTTAGGCCCCCCATTCCTCTGGCTGCTGTATTACGTCAGGCTTGGCAGACTGCATTTTTAGCTGGTAGATGCCATTGGCCCTCCCTCTATCTGTGGATTGAGTTACCATGTTACAGCTTTAAGAGTCCAATGGAGGCCTGCCCGAGCTGCCCTTATCCAATCACGACACATCGACCCACTGCGTAATGATACAAGCAACGAGACAGTAAAGTCGTGTCCAGGAAGGTTTTGGCATAAGATGGCAACAAAGAAACAGAAGCAGGGGCCGTAGAGAGCTTCTTGAGGGTAGCTGAGACCAGCCAAAACGTGCACTCATGTCTTGCCACAGATTGTATGGTGGTCATGCATGCCGAGTATAAGGATATTTCTATAGAATGTGGTCTGTGGTGAAGACCTGAGTGCCAAACGTTAATGCTAGTTGTTCTGCAGGGCTCCCAGACACCAGAAATTACAAGGTTGAAAGAGGAAAAACTGTGAGCAGAGTTATGAAAATACATTCAGGATTATTTTCAGATTTTCTCTCTGTGCTCCCTCTCATTATTTCAGCCTTTAATAGCTGTAGAAGACTTAAGGGAGCAGTTTCTCTAAAGGTAGCATATGAAGTTGTTATCTGCACAGCTGAGGCATCAGAACTGCTTGATGACAGCTAGACCCCATGCTGCTAAAGCAACTCTCACAGGGCTTCAGAAAGCCTGGAATGTTTTCACTCAAGTACCAAGTGTTTGCCCACTGGAGTAAACAGTATAAAAGCCAACAGCCTGACAAACAACCCCTCCCCAGGAGAATTCACAGAGCCCTAGGCTTTCACAATGCCATCTGCATTGACATGCTGGTGGCCACTCTTTTCCTTAAATTTGTTCTCCCCATCTCTTGTAATCCTTTCCTCAGCCCAGTTTGCTTTACTCGCATCTCAGCAGTCTTGCTTCCTTGGTCTAAGGAGAGACAATCTGTTGTTTCACTTCCTCACCCACTAATCCCATTCATTCAGCTTTTAGGCAGAGTCCGCAGGAGTGTGTCAACAGTGTGTATAGATGCCTGTATGTAAAGGTCGTGGAAAACAACAGCAGCACATGGAAACAAAAGCCCAACATGGTGGCACCAAACTGTTTGACTGACAGAGAAGGTCGGCAAAGAGAAACATTCAAGATCATCTTTGCAGTCTTTCACTTTGATGTACTTTTCAATTTATAGAATGAATTACCAGCAAACATCAACATTATAAAGGGAAAATGGATGTGAGGTTTTGCGCTGTTCTGTGTGTAACTGCTGCTTGCTCACAGTGTACTTGAAGGTAATTGCAATCCATTATGGCTCCAGTTTGTGCATTATTACCTGTGTCCTTCCTCGTGTCATAACAGCAGAAGATGTAATGAGCTGACGACGTATTCTCTCCTGTGCTACCAGCCTTGAATGCAAAGTAGGTCGGTGTCCTTAATGAGGAAGAAAGCACATATTTTTTTCCATTAATGTACAGACTCGATAATTCATTGAATTAGAGTTAGTTGAGATTAAATAGCACAATTGGAAGCTTCATAGGGGTATTTTGTGGTAAAACCTTTCCCTTAGTCTGCATATGTAAACTTTACTGAGCTTTTGTATTTTCTAACTGAAACCTGAATCATGATGTGCCAATATTTGCACTATATTCTTGTGATCTGACTATTGGTTTTTTATCTTTGTAGGGATATCAAACGTCTGTCTGACAATAGGTTGTTGACGAGCATACAGACCTTTTTCAAACACCCTCACTGACCCCGCAGTATCAGTATCGAATGATTTGATTAAACGGTGACTGAGCAAACTGACGTCTCTGTCTGGGCAATGACTCACTAAGAGCATAGAGAGACTCAGAGTGAGACTGAGAATAAGCTGGAGAAACAGTGAAGAGGTATGTGGGTGGAGGAAATGAGACCGATCTGGAAAATGCCTTCCTGAAATAATGTCGGGATAATGACATCACTACTCGGGGGACATCTGAAAGTAGTCAAAAAAAAACTTCAGGCTTATTCACGTCATCTCAACTATCAGTCTGCTAACAAGACTGTTAAATTTTACACTTGATCATAAAGGAACATGTGCACAGTGTGGGGTACATAAATAGCCGGTTGGTATTTTAAACACCGTGTAAAGTTATGAGCCTTTGAGCTAACCGCTTAACTTGCGTGGCTAATTTGTGAATGTATCCCAGTCACTGATGAATCGCATTAATACATGAGAACAATGGTTTTAACAGAGCTACCACTATGTCTGTGAATATTCGGTTTTGCTCACCACTTTGATTTGCAATTCAAATAGAGCTTCAGCACATTGCTGAGCTGCTCACATACAGACGAGAACCAGGTGATCTGCAAAACAGATGCTTTGAGTTCCCTCAAATCCCTGTGGTTTTCACCTTCCCCTTGAAGTGAGACACATACACCATGAGACTACAGGTCAGTCGCTATTGTTGGTGATCCCCTGCAGAGCAAAAGCCTGGAAGCAATGCAGGGTTTTGGGTGCCTTGCGTCTGCTTTAAAGGGATCACGGTGTGACTCTGGAACAAAGAGGGCGGTATGAACCTGATATTCCCTCAGCGTCACACAAACAGCCACGTCTTTCACACATTCAGTCTTTTCCCCCCTCCTCTATCTTTGACTTCACCGTCTCTGCAATAATGTGCTGGTGCCCCTTTTCAATCAAGTGTGACCTCCAGCTGGGAGGGGATATACTTGGTTGGGTTATCAGTAGAGTGTTATACAGTGTTCTACCATACAGCAATATAAATGCTCCGTTCTTTGCTTAGTTTTCTTTGCAGCTTTTCAGTTTACATATTGATCACTGTAACTTCTCCATCTTTTTCTGCCTTCTCTTAGATGTAAAGAGGGACTGGTCGGACCATGCTCTCTGGTGGGAGAAGAAGAAGACATGGCTGTTAAAAACCCACTGGACGTTGGATAAGTACGGCATCCAAGCTGACGCCAGGCTGCTCTTTACGCCGCAGCACAAACTGCTACGGCTCCAGCTCCCCAACATGAAGCACATGAAAGTCAAGGTCAACTTCTCTGACCGGGTCTTCAAGGCCGTGTCGGACATCTGCAAAACTTTCAGTGAGTGAACGATCGACTCCTTTTCAGAGGAATAGAATGAACAGTTTTATTTTAAGTGGACATGTGAAAAGTTCTCATGAAGCCAGTGTGAGATCAGGTGTTGTTGGCAAGTAGTTATGTATTTGAAATTGTTTCACTTGCAAAATGGGGCATGCAGTTTACTTATGCACACCCTGTTTAACTGGAAACTTCCTGTGGTGATAGTATTTTTGGAAAAGGTCTAAAATGCTCGACATCAAACATAGCTAATCATGCCCTTCCTCCCTCTTTGTTTTTATCCCTGGCAATTTGTTGTGTTTATTAAACACAGTCTAAGCTCACAGAGCCAAAGTGGTGTCTCCTGACTTTCAGCCCAATCTAAAGTCATGTCCTTGAAACCTGGGCTCCAATCAGTCTCACAATAATGTTTCATAAACAGAGATTATTTATCTGTCTCAGAAACAAAGGTGTGCAACAAGGTACACAGAAATGACTCCTACTGTTGGTCACAGTCTCCTTCTTATAACATCAGTTCTAATTTAAGTGTCCTCCATGGCGTAACTAATGCCTAAAGGTCACACGCACACACTATAGATATCTGCTGATCTGCCAAAGATGACTGAGGTCACATGCTGGACTCCAACAACCCCTGACCTACTAACATCCACTTTTCTTCAGCTCAGATCTCAACCCTTGCCCCTTGCCCCTTGCCTCTGCCTCTCAATCACTATCTACAGTACAGTTTGAAGGTTTGAAAAAACTCCCACGCACGTGTATCCTTAGACAGGATCATAACACACCTGTCGTGTCCTGGTCACTGAACTGTGTTCGGCAAGTAGGATCCGGGGCTCCAGTGACAGGGTCTCCTTTTGGTATCGCTTGACTTAGCTTTTAGTTTAGTTTCTGCAGAGCATTTTATTTAGTGTAAATATACAAAGAAGCTTTTTTTGAAAATACGGGGCAGAGACATCTGTTATATTCACATTTACATAAGCATACATTTTAGAAAAACTTATTTTAGCTGACTTTGCAGGTTGCAAGATTTTATTTTCAAAAATAGAGAGTGGGGATGTTTTTTTTTTTCCTTTTGCTGTAGATGTATGACAGTTTACAGTTGCAGTGACCTGGAAGCATTTTTTGTTATTTGGGCAGCTTTCAATTTGACAGTTTCCTCTGCATAGTTTCTCCTGCCTGCCTGTGAGCTGCATAGTGAATACGAGTGGACAGGAAGAGTGGAGGCCTGTCCAGCTGGCCTTTGTTTCAGACAGCAGAAAGGGAGGAGCAGGGATAGTGAAAGACAGAAACCAGATTTGATTCTTCTTTTTTTCCAGTGATGATGAGCTTGGCTTTAAGACCAGATCTAGTTCTCGTGTTTAGTTCTTCAGTCATTGGGTTACTTGTGCAAGTCTGCAAAACAGAAAGAGAAAACAGTTTTACAACTACCTCATGCAACAGTCTTTTACTTTGCAGTATTAACAAACATTATTCTTTCCTCCAAACTAATGTTTTGTCTGGTTTTTAGTCTCGCTAGAGCAATTGAATTCTGTCAGTGAACATCCAGCATAAGAAATCAACATAACACTCTCATTGTCATTACATACTTCTCCCATGTCCAAAGCAGCTTGTTCTTGACAAATGCACTCCATCTGGTAAGACTGGAAAAGAGAAGAGGGCTCAGCAAAAGGCTGATGTACTATAATACACAAAAATCACTCAGTTCCACTCCTGTTTTGACCTTACATCCTGTCCTCTACTGCTTAGTTGATAGGAAAAAGAGGCATTTGGGATTTTCCACAATTAGTTTAACCCCTTAGCAGTCCTACAAATTTACAATTAGTCCCCTAAACCATCCAATGTACCGTGGGCGGTACGTCCGACTGCTAACAGGTTAAAGATAACAATTTTGAACTCTGTAAACAATTCAGAGTTCTCCAAAATTATATTTTTTCCACTTTTTGTAATGTCTTCTGTTTTGTGAAGAAATGCAACTACAATGCTACAGGGAAAACTTCTGTCACAATTTCCTGGCCCAATTCACACCAAAAGATACTCAGCTTAAAGTTTTAGAGAACAGAAGAAACAATTGAATCTTCATTTGCTTAATGATGCAACCAATAACTTCGGTATATTGTGTAATTAAAGTTCAGACAAGTCATGAAATCCAACTCACTCCCCAATCCTGATGGATAAGCTAATGTCATCCCACAGTAGGGTGTACTGTTGTTAGCTGCCTTTCCTGCAAGCTGCTTTGCACCCCACCAAAATTCCAGCTCCTCCTTTTGCTCACTGTGCCATCTTCACAACCTGGTTTCTCATATTGACTAAATATATATTCAGCCCACACACACACACACACACACACACACACACACACACACACACACACACACACACCCTCTAACACCATTTGTTCTGTGAGCCAGCAGACAGAATGTACTCTTCATAACTGACTAACACATGACTGGGGACATTGGAGCCTGAGGTGGTGCAAATCTGCTGCCTCCCTTAGAAAAGCGTCATTTCAGACTAACAAGAGTCAAGCTGCTGCACTCAGAGCAACTGTGCAAGCTCTTTTAAACTACTGTGCGCTTGAAAACCAACACAGAGGGTTTTCTATGGAATGGCTAATAGGCAGCACCAGTAATGAAATGTTACAGTGAGCCATTAAATAATGTCTGGCAAAACAGATTCATGAGTAATTTGTCAGTAGCACCTCACATGAAGAGTGACTTTGAAGCAGACATCTGTAATTTTTTGGTCCCACCACTTTGTCCTCAAGAAACCTTTCTGATTTTTGTATGGACCTTAGCTCTGTCGTTTTGGTCCAGCAGAGTTATGACCCATCAACCTGTGGCCTGCTTGACTGGGCCCAAATGTGCTCTCAACTGTTGTCATAACACAGGAGTACTGTGGTTTGGCCTCAGCTCCATCTCCTAAATGTAAGTGCATCATTATCCTTTCTGAGTTGCCTTTTAGCACATATTTAGCCTTGTGTCTGACAGAGAAAGAGAACTGTCACTCTTCCCAAGCCACTAAGGCCGTTTGGTATAGATTGTCAAAGCCAGAGTGAAAAATAGTACAAGAGACTTGTGCCATTTTAAGAACTGAATGAACTCGTAGTATGATTTGACTTAATATAAACACCAAAAGTTTATCATTCCTTTATGTGTAATCAGCTCAATTCTTAAAACATATAATGCAAATGGTGTGTGTGTGTGTGAGTCTTTAGACCTGTGACTCAACTGCAACATCTAGCTTCCATGTGTGGTGACAGCAGAGCCTGTTCTGAAACTCATGTGAGCTTGGCTTGGAGCTGCATGAACCAGTTCTCCACTCCACCTGTTACAGGTGCAGGTTTGAAGTGCCCTTCAGCGCTCAGTAGATCTTCTGAGCTGAAGGACTATCCTCGCCACTTGTAGTCCTTTCCACTGGGAAAGGTTTTCCATATTTTATACGGAGGACCGCTACAGCACCAGACTGGTAGCATGTGAAGCAAAGGGCCCGGCTTGGTGGTGAGCAGCTAAAAAGAACAGAACTAAAAAAAAAAAAAAAATGAGTCGCCAAATATCCTAGGCCTGTTGTTAACATACCTGGGCAGCCCGCCCAAGTAAAGCCTATATGTGGGAACTAGACCACCTATTCTTAACATTTAGGAGTATGCAAGGGAAACACAGGAACCAGATGATTCCTTTGTAATTTTTTGCCCATGTAGGTCTATATCAGTTTATACGGCAAACTTAAGTGCTGTAAAATTAGACTGTGATGATGTTTGTGATTCTTCTGCGGCTGGTCTTACTCACTGCAGTGAATCATCTGTTCCAAAGAGTAAATCTTGCAAGCGCTGCTGGCTCCCAGTCAATCCTTTTCCTCTGGCTTCAGGCCTGGTTACTGCCACAAGTCAGCAGGACAGAAGATTGGGATCTTATTGTCTAGGTGTCATTTCTGCAAATGAAAATCCACCAAGCCTTTGTAAGCATTCTGACCATCACCCTCCTCCTCTTTCCTCCTCCTGACACCAGCCAAAAGTGGTGAGCATAGGAGTATGAATATGTCAGCAAAAAATTAACTAAAACACTTGCCCGGGATGAGAATTGGCATTTCCAAGACCATGGTTGTCAGCCAGAAAAGGGTGTACTGCCTGCTCTGAGTTAAGAGTGAAGTATTTCTTTAAATGGAGGCATTTAGCTGTCTTGAAGCCTGGTTGCCAAGTACGAGGAGAGCTGAGCAGAAGATCAGCAGGGTGATTGATGTAGTTTCAACAGTTATGGAGATAATCTACATTCCTACCACCTATGGCCACTAACTGTGGTGGGTAGTGGCCTAAAGAATGTAATCATGCATACGAGCAGCATAAATGATCTCCTGAGTAGATAATTTTTCTGGATTTCGGTGCATTTTAGTGGAACAAATTTGCACGTTATTAAGCAGCCACAGATTTTTCCAGAAATCAGATACACTGCTGCATACGTGTACATGTTTATAGTTCTTAATTAAATGAAGTTTTTGAGCTGTCTGGTTTTGACAACAAACTCAAAGTAGTGTAAACAATTGAAAAACATGGCGTTAACTCATTTCATTGAAATAATAGAGATCGATTACATCAGATGCATTATCTCCCCCAGAGTTTGTCATGCTAATATTTATAATATGGAAAAGTTCCCAGTGTTGATAGGCTCATAACAATTAAACAGAGTTAGGTTGTAATTAAGTGCCACATGGTTCTGCAATGTCTCACAAAAAGACACAGTCCTATCCATCTACTTGCCGTTTGATACACACTTTACTGTGTATATTTGCCTCCTCGGGGGCTAAAGCGCAGCAGCAGGCCTGGAACTCACATGGCTGTATAAGGGCACGGGGACTGTGCTCGTCTGTTACAGCAGAGTGAGAATGGGGGAGGAGGGAGGCAGAGAAAGGGTGAGCTCCCATCTGGTAGTTCTTAAAACTCCTGGAATGCTTTTGCTTTAGTTACACAAACCAAACAAGCTTGCACATCAAGCCAAGACGTTCTCTCAACCCTTCTGCCTGTGCTTTCCACAACACCTTCTTCAGTTACTTGAAAAAAATGATTTGATTCAATAGATATGAGAAAATGGATAGCTATGCACTTGATTACATAAAAATATGAAATATTGCTCTCAAGTATCTGCGTGCTCGTCAGTTAATATGGAATCCTCGAGAAAACCAAGTCCAGCTGTGGGTCCAGATGTGCGTTGCTTCTAGCCGAGCTCCATCTATTCTAGTCCTGACACATTCTGGCCGTCTCACCGCCTATATCAGAACCGCCCCAAGCCACCCTAAAACATCATTTCTGCTGCTGCTGAGTGATGGTTCCCTGGCCTCCAGGCCCAAGGGAAGGAGGGAAAAGAGAGAGAAGCCAGGGAATAAAGACCGCTCTGTTTTAGTCATTATATTCAATATGGCGGGTGTCTTACTGTCCGAGTTGGATCTTGCACACTTCTCTTCCATTTGCATACATGCAGTTACAGTTTGGTTCATTTCATCTTTATTACCTGTTTGTTGTGAAGAGTTTTGGGAGGGTTTTTGGCGGGCAGGGGGGTAAAAGTAACGCTACCTTACTATTCTCCAATGTCGGCTGAATTGTGTTATTAATGTGTGTTGGAGGAATTGTCTAAGGAAGAGGAGTAGGAGGGCGATGGAGGATGTCTGCTCAGTCTCAGCTGGGGATTAAAGTTAAAGCAAGATTTGTTAGAGCCCTGAGAAAAGGGATTTACAGTATTCCACCCTTTATGTGCACAGCTGTCTGCATCTGTTTCCCTTTGCTTTTTTGTCCTTCTTTCCCCCCCCCCCATCTGCCTCTCACCTTTTTTTTTTGAGATTTGGGTTGGTTTAGTGTCCCTATTTTCACCTACTATACCGCTTAAAGTCATTGAGGTCATGTGGTTTTATTTCAAGCCTATAGTTGAAAAAACACAAATTACTGTATGGTTTTGGGGACTCTATGACATCCAAGCCTGTCTGTCTTTGTGTCCAAATGGCTTTGTTGCTAGTCAAGGTTTATGCTTATGTGACATTGAATGGATCTTCTTAATGTTTCTCCCCAAAAGATATCCGCCACCCAGAGGAGTTATCTCTACTGCGCAAGCCCCGTGATCCCAAAAAGAAGAAGAAAAAGTTGGAGGAGACAGAAGAAGATGATCTGGAACTGGAGGGTCCGATGTTAACACCTGGATCAGGTGAGCTGCTTCTATGGCTCGTTAACAATGTTTCCTAAAGAACTCCAACTGAGTTTGGAGTTGTTAGGAACAAAAATATTTCTTGATGAATAAAGCCAGGGTATTTTTGAGTTTGTATAAACCTAACCATTTAGGTTTTTACATTCTGATCTGTTTTTAGGTAATCAGGAAGAATTTTCACTTTCTTTTGTTGTGAAAAACAATTGCTCCTATTTTCCTGGGACAGCAGGTTGTATGGCAGGTTGTGCTGGCCCCATGAAGCTTCTTAGATTCTTTTTTGTATTTCATGCACTTGTGATTTAAAAAAAACAAAACAAAAAAAACACCCACCCAAAACACTAAGATGACCCGAGTTTGGTGCGCCCTGCTTCTTGTGACCAAATATGAATGTGTGAGTTTGAGGCCTGCATGGGATCTACAGCCCTCGCTCTCAATTCCTTGGCAGGGAGGACTAAAAATGGCTGAGATTCCACACATAGTTGGTCACGCTGCCATTTTAAACCCAAACCAGGCTACAGGAGTGCAGTCATACTGACCCTCCTCCCTCCTGATGGGAGACTTACAACCATCTGAGCAGGGAGGAGCAGAACAAAACAGACTGCTGTCACAGAGTTAGCATTAAGCAGAACTGCTAACACCATCAGACAGGGTGAATGAGACTCTTTGTGCGATTAGTCTTTTCTGCTCTGCAGAGTCAGCTCTGTGTGCACTGAATGACTATATAGACTCACCAGTTGCAGGGATAGCAGCCTGAACACTCATTGTGAAAAACAAATTCTCCTGAAATACAGATTTGGATCTAGGGTTGTCAAAAAAATTGATAGTCTGATACTATTTGATACTAAAAATGGCTCTCAGATTAGATACTCAACCCGGCAATGCTGTCTTTGCCTCCTCTAGTTGACATAGACCTTCAAAAAGCACTGCTGCAGATAGGCAGGCACACAGCCCCTCCCCTCACTAGTTGAACACATGAACAGTAAGTTCAACACTGGACAACACTTCAAGGAATTTCAAGACATTTTAAACGGTTATCAGAAACATTAACCTGGCTACTGGACTCATAAAAGTTTGCTGTTTAACTATTAGCATTTACCTGGTAGCTACATTAGCCTGCTGTTAAGTTATCATTAAGGTGCTAATGATGATGCTAATGGTGGAACTAGGCAGGAATCGTTATCAGTACCTGCCCGACATTAATAGGCTGTGTAAATTGTGTTAGACTAACACAATTATTTGTGTCTAAAAAGTGTGTTGCTCTACCCCTAACAGTACGATTTGATCAACAATGAAAGGATGGTGCCAACTCACCAGATGCACAGCACTATCAGACAACCTCAAATTTTGCACTGCTTAAAATTATATAAGATAGTGTTAAATACATAAAATAACATTGATGTTATTGTTGGTTTAGTTCTTATCTTGTAGAAAAGATTCATGTGTCTTATTTTATTTTCCTCCCATGGTACTAAGAATGCTATTGAGCATTACTTTGTATCAAGTTTAAAATTCTAGTATCATTACAAACCTATGTGGATCAGAGTGAACGGTGTATTTATTCACTCATATATTTAAACGTAATGAGTGATTGAAACTGCAAAAAGCAGTTACTTCCCAACACATCGACCATGCCCAGAGTTGCATCACCACATTTTAAGGGGTGTGCTACACACTCCTCTACGCCTTTGGTTTAGATACATTTTGTTCCCAGTGGGTAAATGTGGTCAGAGTATTAGGTGGTGAGGAGAAACAGAGTTTCAGTAGGAATGTGGAGAATCTGTTTACTGTCACCAGTCTCCTTGTGTGAGAGAGAGTGTGTGTGTGTGTATGTGAGCGCACACACACGCAGATCACATGCTACAGTCAAAGTACATTTTATGGCCAAGTTGTAAGATGTTATTCCGTCCCCTCGTGAGGAAGGGCTGGCCTCTTGGCCCAGATCTCCTGATAGAAATCACAAGGCTTTGAAAAGATGCAAGCAGTACCACAGAACGACCTTTATCACATTTAGGACTGCAATACTTAGTTAATCAATTATTCAATCTACAGGAAATTAATATGCAACAGTTTTATTAATCCATTCAAGTCTTTTCACAATCCACCTTTTTAAATGCGATTATTATATTTTCTCAATAAGCTGATAAAACAACACATTTGATTATAATACCATTCATAAGAACTTGTGACAGTTATTTTAACACTTTTCTGAAGTATTTGAGTCCGATTGAATGTTTTGGAGATACTCAAGCTTTAAACAGATCATTTTGCCTTTTTCTCAATGTCTTTTTGACTGATTTATTACTGCCGAGAACGGTAAAAGAAATACATACAAGAAATGTGTGCCTATAGAGTACCTAAACACATGCAAAATAGCCTATGTGTACTGTACAGTGAGCTCCACACTGATCTCGGAAGCAAATGAAATGGGTGGATGTCTAAACAACAAGTCCATAATGGGTACATGACCATTTATTTCCACTTGTAGACTAGCAATCTTTTTCCAAAACCTCAATCTCTATATTTAAAATTACTATTTAGGAAATGTCTCCACACTCGTTTGACCTGCCTCACGTAATTGGTCATTTTTGGTAGAAAAACCATGTTACTCATCCTCAGCTGTTGTTGTTACACGAACATAGACACGACGCTGCCCGTGATGCCAGTTCAGCAGCTCCCAGTGGAGCGGCTACGCCTTGGCATGCCCGCTGTTTGTAATCGTCTGTCTTGTCAGTGTTGAGAATGACAGACCTCGAACGGCCTTTACTTTGTGCTGCACTTTATACATGCAAGGCTGGGTCATTCTGACCAACGCCTTGCCTGGGTTTTCAATCAGTCATGCTGCGTTGGATGGTTATGAATGGGTGGATGGAAACTGCAGAACTTCACTAGTCATGCCAGGGCGATCTCCCTCTGTGAAGAGGGTAAACTGAGTCATCCACTCTGAGGCTAGCAGTTGGCAGTGTCTGTGGAAATGCCAAAGATATACCCCATTCTTGTATTCCTCAACTGTTGTCTTTTTTCCTCTGTTTCCTTCTATGCCTGTAGAGTTTTCTGTGTCTTAAATCTGTCCACTTGAGTTGATTTCTACCCGTTTCCTTCCTTCCCTCTACATTTTCCTGTCTTTCTTTTTCTTACTCTTTCTCTTTTCATCCTAGCCTCTGAGATAATATACATCGGACCTGTGAAAGGTAAGCTTTCCCCTTCCTCTGTCCTTTCTTTTCAGCACTGCTTCCTCAGCATTGCCTCCTTATTCCTCTCTACACCCCACAGCTGGTGTGTTAAGGTCACATGACATATGTAGCATTTGGGACTAGCAACCGAGTCACCTGACTGGTCCTCCTAAGGAAGTCAGCTGATTCGGGTGGTGTCATGACAAAGGCTTTGCGCCCTTTTAGCAATTAGCTCATTGCTCACTTTTCTTAAAGCTACTCCAGGGGCCTGCTCACTGTGCCTGCAGGATAGCCAATCACTTGCTTGAGTATGCAGATATGAGATGGTTGTTATCGGGCAAGTTATATGTAGGACATTTGTGTTTTTACCCATAAACTTGTGTTCAGAATTAAAATCACATGCTTATAATCCCATCTGCATGCTTCAAATAGCAGCCCACACAGGAGCGCTGTAAAAACCAAATCCATGACAGTTCATTTATTGACCACCATCCCATGGTTTACTCGTAGTCTCAACAGCTGATGGTGGTCCTGCTCCTTCCATCTAAGCCCTCTATGAATCTCTAGTGTGGGAGTATTAGGGAGTAAAGTCATGTTAGCATTCTTTGTTTTTGCACCAGCATTTGAGATTCAATAAACAGGATGGAGGAGGCTCCTTTGTGTTATTAATGGAACTCCAGCTTTCAATTTATACACACTTTCCCTAGATATTTGGCATTCCCCAGGGGACCCTACGGGTGATAGGATAAGTCTTCTTGACCTGATGAACTTTGCATTGGGAGGAAAACCTTGAAAGAACCACTGATCACCCTCCCCCACAAGGAAGGGGAGGCCATAGCCAGCAACATGTTCTCATGACCTCAGTTTGCAAACATAAACATCCACATGCACACTCACATACAGAAACCAAGCCCACTTCCTCATTTCAGAAGGGGTTTAATGGTTTAGCCAGTGTTGCTTGACCCTACAGAGGGAGAGTTGGAATGGAGGGGAATGAAAATACTTTGGAACTTGGACTAACAGGAAATGCAAATAACTTCACTTTGGGGGCTTTTGTTTGTAGCCAGACTCCCAAATTAAAACACTGCAGACCAAATATACATATAACTCAGCATTTAAGTTGCTTAGACACTAGTGTTTATCAAAGGTTTTTTTTTTATTTAGTTATATTCCTATAACATGTTTAAAAGATATTTAATGTATTCTCCTCCAATATTTTTGTACTCTCTCTTTCTCGTGGGTAAATTGTGCTGTAGTTTGCTGTGTGCAGTGCATTCCTGCTGGTTTTTCTTTTGGTCTGTAAGTAAATGGGTAAACCTGATCATGTTGTGCATCACCTGCATGCTGATCAACATCTACCCCACCATCAGCAGGAGGGTGGTGTTGAAGTCACTCATCTGCAAAGTTTGTGCTGGTAGTCACATGGTGTTTTTGACCACTAACTAGTCAGGCTAGGCTGCATTTGCGTGTGCTGAGAAGTCTTCACTCTTCCCCCTCAATGCTGTGTTAGTGACTTATGTGTACTTAACTTGATTGTGAGTGTCAGTATTTGGAAGTTTTTTGTGTTAGGTTTGTATTTCTGGCTCCGCAAGGGAATACGGTAACTGATGGTTATCTTTTTTCAGGGAGCATCTACTCTAGTCCAGGCTTATACAGTAAGACCATGACCCCCACCTATGACTCAAGGGACGGCAGCCCTTTGTCACCAACTTCCGCCTGGTTCGGAGACAGTCCCCTGTCAGAGGGCAATCCCAGCATCCTTGCTGTGAGCCAGCCAATCTCCTCACCAGACATTCTGGTCAAACTGTACAAGCCCCAGTCCCTGCTGGACAAAGCCAAAATCAATCAGGGGTGAGTTAAACTTTGCCTAGTGGTTTAGTTAAAAAAAGGTCGTTAACAGACAACATTTACAAGAGACTGCTTTCATGTTGTGTGAAAAAATAACATATTCTAATTAGCTGTAATCCCTGTTTGTACAGGTGGCTGGACTCGTCCAGGTCTCTCATGGAGCAGGATGTAAAGGAGAATGAGGTGCTGCTGCTGAGGTTTAAATATCACAGCTTCTTTGACCTCAATCCAAAGGTAAATCACACAGAAAAATCACTACAGCACATTGTAGTCAGTTGAGATAATTATTGAGACCCTGCCATGCCGAATAGCTCTGTATCATCCATCCATCCATCCATCCATCCATCCATCCATCCATTCGCTTCCGCTCTGTATCATCATAACCTAAAAGCACCAGATATAAGTTATTATAATCATAAAGTAAGCAGGGATACATCCAGCCATTAGTTGCCATGATTTGGGTAAAAATATTTTTTTAACACTGGCCTGTAGAGCTTACGTTCTATATCTGGTACCGATGACCTGAATGGGGCGTTTGAAAGACTAGTTATTTGAAACTTTTGTATCATTAATCTCATACAACCTTTACCTTTGACATCACTGCATTCAAAGTTGTCCAGTTTGCTCAATAATATGGTTTGATGTGCCCACAGTATGATGCCATTCGAGTGAACCAGCTCTATGAACAGGCCAAGTGGGCCATTCTCCTGGAGGAAATTGAATGCACAGAGGAGGAAATGATGATGTTTGCTGCCCTCCAGGTAAGAAGGTTGAGTGTTTGCGTACTGATACAGTTTAAGTTGGCAAGGTATGAAATTTAAAGAAACGCTGACCTTTTTTTATTGGGTGGAAGGCACGCTTTCTTCTCAGCTTCAAGGTAATGAATTGGATAGGATTGCAGCTCAGAGTGAAGCTGTAATGCTGAAAGCCCTGTTGCAGCATGCAGGCTAAATCTTGATTATTGTGTATTGTTTCCTATTTAGTTCATACTAATAACAAAGTACTTAGGCTTTTAGATTTAAAGAGAGGTTCTTATTACAGAAGTGTGACTCTCGGTAAAACAGAAACACAATTTTGGTCTGGGTGGACTTTAAAGGCACTGGTGGCATTGGATTATTGGGTTTTGAGACAAGTTCAAAGTAGATCAGTAGAAATGACAGTCGCTAGAATGGATATTGGCTCGAATGGGAGTGATATACAGATTTGAAGCTCTTTTACACCCCTAGGTTTCCTCATGTACCATTGGGGTGGTGTTCCTTCTATTTCTGACCCCCATAAACTGTGGGTGCCAAGACCTGAGGACGCCACCCTGTCTTCACCCTGAGGGTAATTATAGGGCATCTTGGAGCACAGGACCCCATACCTCAGACCACCCACCCCAGAAAGACAAGGTCTTGTAGACCTGTTCACATTCCTTTTCCCACTCTTTCACTCTGAGGTGTTAGGTTTGTTTCGTCTGACCAGTTGTAATTACACTTCACTGGTTTCTTCTTACACTGCACTGGAAGAGATGCTAATCTAAGTTGGGTGTTTGGGCCGGTAGGTAGACTGTTGCTGCCTATCTTTTAGCACTTTAGTAGCTACTACTGCGTTTCAGTCTTGGCTTTTAGCTTAGGTTTCACTGTTGACAGATACTAAGGTCTAAATAAAGAGCAATGATTGTCCAACTCTGGTATGCAGCTGGCTGGACTTAGCATGCTGTCACCCGGATGTATCACTATGGTAGTTCTCAAATATGAGGTAATCAGTGGTCAAGATTAGTGATTGACCTCATAGTCATGGACTTGGGACACAGGTTGTAGTCAGTACTTCAGCAGATAAAGAAGTAACTCTGATGATCACACAAACAAACAGGAAAATGGGAAACACTCCTTCACAGAGTTGCATTTTTTAAAGATGAGCCAGAGGATTGGACATCATGGCAAGCTCTTTGTCCTACAATATGAAGCCTTAGCCAGCTAAATCCTAGCTAAATCAGCTAAATCTCTATCAAACGCTGCATTGTATCGCTCACTTTCTTGACA
Source organism: Pundamilia nyererei (assembly GCF_000239375.1). Lineage (NCBI taxonomy): Eukaryota > Metazoa > Chordata > Actinopteri > Cichliformes > Cichlidae > Pundamilia > Pundamilia nyererei. The sequence goes on from NW_005187411.1 coordinate 1,401,383, forward strand.
GCTGTTCATTCATATATTGGTGGGGGTTGCTGATGGGGTGACATTATAAATACCATTTATCTACAAGCTAAATTTGGTATCTGTGACTCACTGATGGGTTTGTTTGTGGGGGGTTTGTAATAGAGAACAATCTCTTACTACAGTCTTGCACCAGTCCTACATTCAGTATACACTTGGTAAAAACAATTTCATTGCCTATAACAGCCTGACCTCAGTGAATCTTTACCAGTAACTTTAGCACACTTCTCTTCTTTAGACAACTTTCTTTATCTTCAGCTTCTTCCAAAAAAAACGGCATAGCTGGTAAACTGCTGGCAGCACTTGCTAACACAAATGCCATCACATCTTAAAGTATTTATATGGCAATTATCACAGATTGTTTTTCCTTTTTATAAGATGTAGCTGGAGCGTTTATGCACCGGTAGCACACAGCAAAACTTTATAGAAAAAAGCAATACTGTTGACCATGTTGGTGCAACAGATAACAAGCTGCTAACAGTCTATCTCCACCTCACACTTTCTTTAAATCCCCGTGTCTCAAGTGTTTTATTTTAGACCTGGAAGCTTTAAGGGAATGGACACTTTAGTAATAGATTGCAGGTTTCATGCTTTTAACCAGAGCATCGCTCTTTGTTTCATTCTCAGTACCACATCAACAAGCTGTCAATCATGTCATCAGACAACCACATGAATAATAGTGAGAAGGAGGTGGATGAAGTGGATGCAGCCCTGTCAGATCTGGAGATTACCTTGGAGGGGGGGAAGACTTCCAACACACTGGTATGAGACAAAACCACTGGTGCTTGAGTGTGCACTGGGCTTGCCTGCATCCTTTTTGTCCAAATGGGCGTCATTATGTGAATTTGTTTTTCCCAATTGTGAAATCTTGGCATCAGTTAGGTGCTTTTGTTTCTACTTGTGACGAAGTCTCCTTTCATCAGCACTCATAAACATGACAGGAAACGCACAAAGACAATGCAATGCACTACAGTTTGCTGGAAGTGCAAAATTTCACAGTTATTCAAAAGCTCTGCATCTAACAAAGAGCTGGGGGTTCTAAGGCCCCACTGAAAATATGTCTCTACTGTTACAACAACTTCTTGAAACATGTATTTAGCTTATCAGAGGAAACTGACCTCTGAGATATTACATAAGAAGCCAGCTTACTGTGCTGAGCAATGACATTGAAAATGTACAAAGTCAAGTGTGAGGTCATTGTTTTGTGTTTAATCCTTTCCCTTTTTTTCTTTCCTTTTATTCACATATATGTATGTATGTTAAAGTGTTCCAGGCTTATTTTAACAATAGCTTTCCCCTTTCTCCTAGGGTGACATCACATCTATTCCTGAGCTAGCAGACTATCTTAAAGTCTTCAAGTAAGTCCAGTGCCATGAGGTTAAATGCACCTTTACTATTAGCAAAACCACTAAACACTGCATGTTAGTCTATGCAAGATTACATTTTATCCAAAAGCTGTTGACTATGGCGGGACCATTCTCTGGCCAAGTAAGCCTGTTGCCTGTTTTTCTTTTTTTTATGAGCTTAAAAGGCAACCTGAAAGCTCAGCCTGCAAATATTCTTTGGCAAAAAATCTAGAGTGATTATAGTTGGACCAAGCTTTCGAATCATATTCATTTTTGGCTTGAAGCTTTTGCTGACAGGCAGGTGGCCCCTTGGGTGGTTGTCTCATAAAATGTATATGCTGGGGGGTATGATATCAAGAGGCATTTCCTCTTTTAATGGTTTTCCACAGTGCTGGCTTCTTTCCTATTCATCTCGCTGACTTTGCACTTGAGAAGCTCTACTTCTTTTCCTCCCCCTCCTTTGTACTTATGATCTCCCCTCCCCCGCTGTTCCTCCTCACCACCAATAAAGAAAATGGTTGTTTTTTCCTTTTTTCTTTTTTTCTCCCACCTGAACTCTGACATGTCTTCCGCTTTTTTTCTCTCTAGACCCAAGAAACTGACGTTGAAGGGCTACAAGCAGTACTGGTGCACATTCAAGGATATCACAATTTCCTGTTACAAGAGTAAAGAGGAGGCACATGGGACACCTTCCCATCAAATGAATCTTAGAGGTGCAGAGACATCCCTAGTTGCATAAGAGTACACACACACACACACACACACACACAAAAAAACCCTCAATGTCATGCCCATTTATTTTTTCCCTGCAAATAAAAAAAATCTGAGGTTGCATGTCTAAAGAACAGGCTCTGACACTTGACCTCTTTTTCCTGCCTGCACCATGCTTTTCTATTTGTAGGCTGTGAGGTAACGCCAGATGTTAACATCTCTGGTCAGAAATTCAACATCAAGTTGCTAATCCCTGTGGCTGATGGCATGAATGAGATCTGGCTTCGGTGTGACACGGTGAGGCTGAAGTTGGTGCACCCTTTAATGCGCTGTCTTATTCCTTTTTAGAGTTGGTTAATTATGACTTTTCATCTCCAGGAGAAACAGTACGCCCACTGGATGGCTGCATGCCGCTTGGCCTCCAAGGGGAAGACCATGGCGGATAGCTCATACAACCTGGAGGTCCAGAACATTCTGTCCTTCCTTAAGATGCAGCACATGAACCCTGACCTACCCATTGAACCAGTTGCTACTGATATCAACCCAGAATGCCTGGTGTCTCCGCGCTACCTGAAGAAGTACAAGAACAAACAGGTAAGCCATGTAGTCCAGGTTAGGATCTGTTTACAGCAATGTGGAGGTTAAAATGGTAGAAATGTTTGGTAAGGGGAAAAAAAGGGTTATCATCTAGTCTAGTGTGTGTTTTTAGAAAAGCTGATTACATGGTTGAAAGGTTGAAAAGCATCTGATTCATTCCAGGTGGGGTCCTCCTAACATCTGAGTTGTTTAAATACCTGTTCCTCTACTCCTCCTCTCTACATTTCTACCCACCACGTTCTCAGCTCTGTGATTGTAGACAAAAGGACTTAAAGAGCAGAGAGTCCTATGGATACATATCAGATGCAATGGATCAGAAAACCCGTTATTATGGACCTCGTTATAATCTGGTGTAACATTTAATCATTAACGATGAATGTTCTCAAGTGTTATGTAGATTTGTGTGTTTGTGTACCCTGGAACAGCTGAGTACCCAGCTGCCATGGTCAGGGATGGGTGAGGGAGGGGGTTCTCTTCTCGTAGCTTATTCACTCAATCTGGATTTGTTCTTATCGTAGTAGGAAAATACAGTGGTGCTAGGAGGCTAGAATGATGTTGGGAAGCTGCTGCTGGTACAGCAGGTGACGACTCAAATATTATCTGAAGCATAACTTTAAGTATCATTGATGTCTGGAAAAAATTGCTCAAAGAAATGAGGGAATAAAGGGGTAAAAATGGACGTAGAACAGGAAAGGATCTAGGCAGGTTTGAACCATAGGAAACCAGGAATGCTATTAAAAGCAGTTGAAATAGAAATTATTGACACTCTAGGAGAAGTTAGACTTTGTTAGTCTGTGCTGCAAACTTCCTATAGGTTACCACAGTACAAAGCAGTGTTTCTCGTTAATGCTCCTTTCATAGAGGAAATGTGCATGTTAAGAGATCAAACACACAGCAGTACTAAAAGTCAGCAGTTAATCCCGAATTACAACAGCTCAAATTTAAAGTTTCAGTTCTGTCTTTCTATTTGAGCCTGACTCGCTATCTTCTTAGTTTAGTCAGGAAATCCCTTAAATATATTTGGGGTCACCCACATGAAATTACTTCCATATCTATAACAAAACCTACTGATAAAAAAAATAAAATCAAAGAGTTGATTTAGTGTCAGGTAAAAATGCCATAAATGTGTGTCACTGCCCAACCTACAGTTTACCTGATGTCACTGAGAGACAGAGAAGAGTCCTAGCTCACTTTGGCTCATCTTTTCCTGCACTATTTTAGAGTTCTTTACATTTTTTTTACATGCTTGCTGTATAACTTAATCAGAGCTGCAGTTGTGGCCAGTGACAAAAAAGGGGTGTAAAAATAGATAAGGGTTTTTTTCTTGTTTGGGGGGGGGGTTACAGAAAAGAAACACTCTGTAGCAAAATAATTGCATGGAACTGGGGCTAGCTTAAATAGGAAGGTTTTTTTCCCTTCTTGTTTTTTGAGTATTAGTAGTAATAGCACAGGATGTGTGTCTGTCTGTGGTCCTTTCTGGCACAGATCCAGTCTCGCACTCAAACACAGTCTAATAGATGATCTCCCTGGGCATAACATTAAAGCGTAATGGTGTACAGTCCCTTGTTCACACACACACACACACACACACACACACACACACACACATATACACACACACACACACACAACCGTTGGCCTGTTG
>NW_005187411.1:1405719-1415823 GCF_000239375.1 Pundamilia nyererei
ATGTAGTGGGCGTGGGACATCCGGAAATGAGCCATGCTTGGGAATGTTGCGCGGGAAAACTGTCTGGGATAAGCCCATTAACTCTTTGGCCAGCTGCAGCCCCTCCCCACCTCCCTTAAACTGGACTTCCTGTTGCAAGATTTGTCAGAGTAGACTTCTGTGCTGCATCTCCAGCCAGATACACGCACACAGGAGTTTTGTGATTACGTGAGTCAGGGTGGTTTCTGGATAAATGGGTTTATTTTAAACAGAAAATAAAGACCTGCAGCTTGGAAGCCCAACACCTTTCACTGCTGCTGTCACACATCGCCATCTTGTGGCTGACAAAGATATTACATAGAAACTGACTTCAGGGTTTTTTGGTTTGTGTTTTTTTAATGGCTCATTGTGTTTACAAAGAACAGGCAGGCATGATCTGACCTAAAATCTGCAGTTACACTGCCCACTTCCTTTATGTGAAAATGTGTGATTTCCTTGATTGCAGCTGTACTTTCCTCCTCCTGGCTGAACGCTGCATGCCCCTTTAGCTCCACAGCCTTCCTCCCCGCTTTCTGTTATTACAGTCATGTCCTGCATTGTTGTTGTTGTTGTTGTTGTTTTTTTATCTTTCCTCTCTCAACAGTGATCTTACTGTCTTCTTCTCTTTGTCCAAACGTTGTATTCCTTCTGTCTGTATGCATCTCCTTCATTCCCATCTATCTTCCCATACCTACCTCTCCTCCTCAGCCAGGCTATATCAGGGACTTGGTAAGTTGTGTCCACTGGCTGCTGTTTTAAGCTTTAGATACTTGCATGATTGTTTGAACTCTGAACAATTTATGTATCTGGGTTATCAAACCTAACAATAACTATAGCAAGTCATAGTGGCCGCCATAGTAGATGGTATAGTTTCTGTATGTCACTTGTTATTAACTCTAACAGTGTTCTTTGGGGTGTACAAGATAAGAAAGTAACACATAATTGTATCAAGTGAGCATCTTTGTGGTGTGGGGCTATAAATATACAGACTGAGTGAAACAAATGGACCATGCAGGTCTTTTGCATGTTTTAGCTCATTTAACACACAGTCCATATGCAGCATTTAACGTTAGCCTCACTGATGTAATAGAGCAGACCCTTGTGAAAATGTTTTTAGACTGATGAATAGTTTAATGTATTTTATTCTTTCTTTTTTTTAATAATATGTTTAGCCTTTAGTTAGTTGCTTATTTTAGTTCATGTATTTCTAATATATGTAAAGCAGAGCCCAGACTGCTGAAGATAAGTGATCCATCACGGTAAATCTAATTTACGTATTTTATTGTAATGCAGTCCGGCAGAGACCACTAAAGCTTTTCAAGTGCATTAGAGAAGCTGTGATGTTCAGGCAGCTTCACTGCAACCTTTTTAATGTATAAAATGATCAGTCCATGATGGATTACTTATCTTTAGGGGAGTTTAAGTGTGGCTGAATTATATTCTGTGCTCACATTAACTGAAACTACTCATTCTCTAAGTGTACTGACAGAAATGGTAGAATCCTTGTTTTGGGCTATGTGGTCATTTTGACTTTCTGCTCCTGTGCTCATGGTAAGGTTTAGGTTACAGCCTTAAGAATCATGTAGCACCACCGGAGGGAGGCACACATGTGTGAATACATGCATGCCAATTCACACAGTTCACCCTGAAAGCTTCCTTAAGTTGGCTCATTAACCTCAGTCTGGGTTCTAAAGCAGACTCGGATTCATAATTGTTTTCTAGCTGTACGTAGTAGACATTCACTGTGAACGTTCACTGGTTATTGACACCCTGCTCTGAAAGCTTTATGGGGTTAACCACAGCTTGTTTACACTTTAAGCGTGTGTTAAATTGGTGCATTGGGTAGTTAGTGTGGTGTGTGGGATGCATTTGTTTACGGTCATTAGTGTGTCTGTTTGTGAATACTTTAAATGGTGGGAGTAAATAAAAAATACATTTTAAAAAAAAGAAAAAAAAGTCATGTGTGTAATGAGTGCGGTTTTGTTTCTGTCAGATTTCAGCCCGGATTCTTGAAGCCCACCAGAATGTGGCCCAAATGAGTCTCATCGAGGCCAAGATGCGCTTTATCCAGGCATGGCAGTCCCTTCCTGAGTTTGGGATCACTCATTTCCTTGCAAAGTATGTTTGTAACAACTGACTAAAGATGTGTCTTCATCCAAAAAAACTCATCACACATACTGACAGTCACATATTTAGTCATTGTATCTACACACTTTCATTCCACAATAGATTCTAACTCTTTTCTTCTTTGCAGGTTCCAGGGTGGAAAGCGGGAGGAGCTGATCGGTATCACTTATAATCGTTTGATCCGGATGGACGCCAGCACCGGAGATGCCATCAAGACATGGCGCTTTAGTAACATGAAACAGTGGAACGTCAACTGGGAGATCAAGATGGTAGGAAACCCACATAACTGCTTTACCTTTAGTATTACCTTCTTAAAAACATTATTGGAACATGACAGGCACACTGATTCGATCAGATACAAAATTAACACAGTGTTATAAAACAGAAGAGGCAAATTTAGCTTCCTTTTAACCTTCTTGGATTTATTTTGCTGGTTTGTTTAATTGTGTTTGATAATTAAGTGAATGACTTGAATTTGTTGATCTATTAATCTAGTAAAAAGGGTGGAAGTCAACAGTGAAAGTTCTTTGCATTGCTTGTTGTGATGTTAGCTTAGCTGATCACACATATAAAACGACTATGTCAGCCAAAAAACGACTGATGTGACTGATGTGACTGATGTGACTGATGTGACGTGCTCTGTGTGCACAGGTGACTGTGGAATTTGCAGACGAGCCCAGTCTTTCATTCATCTGCGCCGAAGTGGACTGTAAGGTGGTCCACGAGTTCATTGGTGGCTACATCTTCCTGTCCACGCGTGCCAAGGACCAGAATGAGTCTCTAGATGAGGAAATGTTCTATAAGCTGACAAGCGGCTGGGTCTGAGCTGTTCCAGGCTGCCAGGGTTCAATGATTGTAGGTCAGGGGCCAGGAGGGGGAGTGGCTGGAGGTCGGGGGGAAACCTCAATGTATGAATTTATTTTACTTTTTCTTTTTAATTGTTTAGGTCTGCGCTGAAAAGCCCAGAGCAGCATGACTATTGCCATGGCTGACGCTATTTTTAAGGTCATAGTTTTTTGGAGGTTTTTTTGCATTAATGCTGACAAGGTCATTTGTTGCAACACTAATATTGTGGTGGATGCAGTTCAGATGAACTCCAGTGGTTGAGCAGAAAGCTAAGTTTGTCTGTTGTCCTACAACCACCTGTCTCCTCTCCTCCTGGACTGGCCACCAACTTACGTCCATGACGACCCTTTAACACCATTCAAACATCAGAATAAATCCCAAAGAATCTTTTTTTCCCCACTTATTCTTTTTCACTTTCCTTTTTTCTCTCTCTTTTGGAACTGGACTAAAGAGGCTGACATAACAACGTAGATAAAAATGTAATTGTAGTGCCTCAGGGACCTACAGTTACTCATCCTAAAAGGTGGTTATCAAGAGTATCTATAACAGCAGAGGTCAGTCGATCAGATCTGCATGTCCATCCTGTCCACTCTGTGAAAGGTTTTTCTTTGAAGTCACGTGTAAGTGCACTTGTGCAGTATATAGTCCTGTTTATGAATAAGCTGTCCTGAACTTTCCGTTTATTTTTTTGCTTCTGATTTCTGTCGTTGCCTCACAACTTGTGTCCTTCCTGTTGAGTCTCTCTGTTGATTATGTTTTAGCTGACAGGTTTGACATTGTGAGATGTACTCTGTATTTAATAGACCGCTAAAAATGAGAGCACACTACAGTTCAGTGCAACAGCATGAGCATCAAGTGGGTTTGAGTTATCTGGTTTCCGGCTGATGTAAATGTCCTTGCTGCAGAAATGTTGATAGAGTGTAGCGCTGACTACAACCACCTACTAGTTTTTTTTTTAAAGTAAGGTGTAAAAATTTTCAGTTAGAATGTTCAACTAAGGTAATTAACATGCCTTTAAAACATGATGTCTTTTTATATTTTCCAAACTGTAAGCAGTCTTCTGTTTAGACAAAGCTTAAAGTGCACAGATTTTGTGCCAGAGAGCATTAACACATCTGTTTATGGTTCTTTTTCTGACCACAGTTTTAGGTCAGCTTTGAACGGCATCCTCAGATCTGAAACCACTGATGTCTCATAGCGTAGTGCATGTACACTACATAACAGGAGGGACATTATCACATATCCCTTGTACTGGCTTTTACATTAACGCTGTTTTGTTTGTCACACCATATAGTATTATTACTATTATTATTATTATTATTGTTGTTGTTGTTGTTATCGTTATTATCAGTACACACCAGCAAAAGGTCACAGAGTTTAAAAAATAAATATGCAAACTTTTTTTGTTCTGTCCTCAGTATGAAGGATCAGTAAATGAAGTATTTTTTTTGTAACTAATGTAAAAAAAAAAAACACAAACATTTTTATAGAATTGTACAGTTTTGTTTTGTTTTTCTGCATTTTGGGGGTTTGCAGGTAAGCCATCTGTCGACACGTGTAGTAAATGTGCCTGCTCATGTTGTAGTCTTACTGAGTTTCAGATGAAGATATATGTGAATATATATGAAGATAACACTAGACTCAAACTCCAGGTTTGGTTAAGAAGTTCTGTTGAGTATATATATTTTTCTAAAATACAGATACACAAGCCTTTTTCACTGTGCCCTGTCTCCCCCCCCATTTCTGCTTTCTCTTCTACATTTCCATTTGTAGCTCTGTCATTTTTAGCTCATTTAAAAAAAGAACTGACATTGTCATTGATGTGCTTTTTTTGCTGCAAGTTTGACTCTATGCCATTTTAGGTTACTTCACTACTTACTATTTGTCTGGTATTTGACACAATTGAAGTGTGCAATTAAATAATGTCCATATGAAGGAGAGACAAATCAGCAAAAAAAGAAAAAGAAAAAAAGAACAGAGGTAAGCGAAAACTGTTCTGTTAATTTTTAATTTCTCTGACTTTTTGTTTGCCTTCAGTGTCAAGAGTAGCAGTGCATGTCCTGCTGTTCTGTTTTCTGACTGTAAAAATGCATTTATTTAAAAAAATGAATAAAATAATTTTTATTTAATTACCTGTATCTGTCCTTGATTTGACATAATTTGCCATTACAATATAACATATGCACAAAAGTAAAATATGACATTAAGGCTGCAACAATTCGTCGTTATAATCGACGACGCGGAATTTTATTGTCGACACGTCCTATTCTTTAAAAAAACAAACAAAACAAAACAAAAACCCCACAAGTGTGTTTCTTGTACTTGCAGTACACTGCAGTAAGCTATGTTCTGCTAAGACTGCACTCAATACTAACAAAGAAGAAACTAGGGAAACAGGGTCCAGTAACCATCACGGTGGCAGACATCCAAGCAAGGGTCTCTAGTATGAAGAGCATGAACCAGGCCCCGACATAGTTCACGCCTATTGGCTGAAAAAGCTGACTGCACTCCACGAGCGTCTGGCAGCACAAATGAACCAGCTGCTAGTTGACCAGCTGCGAGAGATACCCGGAATGGCTAACCGAAGGTCGGACGGTCCTGATCCCCAAGGACCCCAAGAAGGGACCGGTCCCATCCAACTACCGACCAATAACCTGCCTTAGTACTACATGGAAGCTCCTGTCAGGCATCATATCGGCTAAGATGAACAGGCACATGGGTCAATACATGAGCGGGGATTGGCAAGCATACCAGAGGCGCAAAACACCAGCTACTAGAAAGAACAGTCAGCTGAGACTGCAAGACAAAGAAGCTTTTATACATTACGTGAAGTTGAGAAAGATTATACTTACAGAGTTTCCCACTGAAACATAAACAAAAACTGAACCTTGTGATGAGGATACAATTTCCAGTTGCCGAATAATATACCCAACAAACACTACTTGAGTTGCAGCGTCATATACAAGTGTACTGATTATATTTCTCCACCAGAGGGCAGTCTACAGCCATCTTTACTGCCCATGTTTCTCCTGCAGTCCAGTGCCTGGTGCATTCTTAACCAAAAAGAGCTGCTTTTGCCTACATCTGACTGGTATACCTGGCATCTCAACAGAAGCCAAATGCCAGATTGTGGAGGAGATTAGATCAGAGAACGCCTGCAGACAGTCTGCCTATTTGCAAGCTTTTGCCCATTCCTCTATAGTGGGTACGGTGTATGTCTGTCACCTGCAGAGATGCTGGGCGATGGAGGTATTAAACGGAGCTCCTACCATGATATTTGATGGAGACTGTAAAGATGACAGGGACTGTGAGCACAGGGTTGGATGAAATTATGATTTTATGATTAGAATTAGGTGTGGTAATTAAAAACCGCTTTAAAAATCCAGTGATCATTATGAATATATTCTTTTTTTTTAAAGTTAATTGTTGAAAAATACTGGCCCTACTATAGAACCCTGTGGAACTCCATAACTAACTTTTGTATGTGGAAAACTTTGGGCCATAGACTCACTGCCAATGCTTATGTTAAAAAATATAGAGAAGGTTGTACATCTGAAGTTTAGTCTTGGAAACCTTAAAAATATGTGTTTCACAAACAAGTACCGTAAATTTTTTTTCTCTGGTTGCTGAGATTTCAGCTTTAATGATCCCTTTAAAAAAAAAAGAAGAAGAAGACTCTCCAGCATTGGCGTTGAGTCCTCAACTCCTATCCTCCCACATTTCATTTAATAATCTTACAGTGTATTTTAACAGCCCTGCGGTCATTTCTGCGATCAGATGAGGTGTGCAGCATGACAGCGGGAATAATAAATCCTCCAAGAACATCTTGTTCTTGCTGAAAAATGTGTCACAATCCAACAGTTAAACTGGAAAGTTGGGCAGCGATAACTTCCAAGGAACCATTTGATGCGGTCAACAAATCAAATTTCATTTGGCAACTGGATCTAGATATGGAAGCATAAATGTGGCTATTCTTCTAAAGCTCTCTGATGTTATATAGCCTATACTCCAGTGGGATCTTGCCCTATTGTGTTCAAAGTCTGCACTGGAAGTAAAGACGTCACAATAACGGCTCCAGCCAATGACGTGGAGTTCTTTGAACATCTAGACTGCCTTGATGTGAGAGAAGAATATGTTACAGGAGACCTAAAGGTGACATTTATAGACTATATGCTTCTCACAAACATTTTTTTTGCATTTTGCAGGAAGTAAACACATAAAAGAAGCAGCACAATACAGAGAGCAAAGTAGCACCTGTTGTCATTCAATGCAGCAGCTTCCTGGCTGTATAATTCAATTACAAGGAAGTTCTGCTCCGCTTTCCTGTAGTTCACAGCCAGTTAAAGTCATTGTTAATGTCATGGAGCTCTCTCTCTCTCTCTAGGAAACCCTTTCTGACATTTACCCTCTTTGCCTGCAGTGAGCAGTATGCCACAGATAATGTGAGCGATGCCGGCAGATGTGCAGATTTTTTTTTTTTTGCTTTTCAAACCAGTTTTTATCTAGATCAATATTTTTATTATCTTCCTCAAACTCCTGGCACCTGCTGTTAAAATGTCATTTTCAGGGAAAATGTGTGGCGATTCAACTACTAGCGGTAAATATAATGAGAGCGAAAACTGATTTTCGGGATGGCGATGCTGTTCTAATGGTTGGTACTCCAATATTTTGGATTGGTCCTGACTGTAATATTTTGCTTTTTTTGTTGTGACTTTTATAGTCACCGTGTCTTAATGGTTTTAGTTACCCTTTTTTACCATCAAGAGCCACAATGAAGTAAAAACTTGAGTAGATTTCCATTGGATTTATGATGAAACAAGCTTGGCATTCTCCTAAATTCTTCTCCATTTTGTTCTCCAGCAGCAAACAAATATATTTCTTATGTTTCAACTCATGTCAAAACCTAATTTTTAAAAAAGTTTTAAGCATAATTAATCGCCTTATTTATTTAGGTTTGTAAATCAACAACAAATGACTATAATCCCTGAAAGTCTAGTTTGTCTCCAGCATTATTTGAGTGTTTCTTTATGCAAGCCAATTAATTTTGGAAGTTGAGATCCTACTCGTTATGAAAAGAAAATAATGTCAGATTCATCATTCTTTCCAAACCCTTTCAATTTCCTTATAGTATCTTCAGCGTACACACAGTCAGTCAGTGAGCTTCACCGTTCCATTTCACATATTAGATGACAGGAATTCCACCCTTGACAAACCTCACATATGTTATTGCCATTATCTTGGACAGTTCAGTGTAGATATTTCCATGGAAAAGGCTCAGTCTGGGCTAAACACTAATGAGTGCCAAGAATCTTATCTTGATGTCATCCATTACACTCTGGTGCTGCTAACCTGACTTTAAAGACTTTATGAACACATGTTCTTTTGTTTCCAAGGCTAAAAAGTTAATTCAATAAGTTTCCTAAATCCTCCCTATTTTCTTTGTTACTCATAAATTCAAATGGCACTGGTCAGGTCTTGGTTTACACAATCATACCATCACTGCTTTAACCTGTTCTGGTTTTGATGGAAACCAGAAAGCAGTCCCCTTCCATGACCAAAATTAGGCATTCCTATGTCTCATGTGTTGGATGAGCACTGTGAACCTTTGACCACCAACTTGTTAGCCTTGCTTTGAATTCCAGGACACCTCACATGCATTTGCAGAAATATAAGTGTGTCATTAAAGTCTCAGAGCCAATCCAGAGGGTGTCCTCTAAGCAGATGAGGTCATGTCACATGCTGTTTATTGAGATGAGATGGGCCTGTGGTGAGCCAAGACGCTTGCTTCATCACTTTCTGCAGGATTGCATGGTCATGCGTACAAACAAGTGTAAGCAATAAGGGTTAGAAACCATAGCTAAAGATACAGATGTTGTGTATTTCAGCTCACGTAACAGTTCAGCCTAAGTCTGCTGTCAGGCTATTTGCTGTGAGAGTCTTTAAAGTAATTCCCTTCTCCCTCAGGGATCTTTTGGCTTTAAGCACTGTTGCACTTAATTGGGTAATTTGCATCACCTCTCTCTCAAAAATGTATTTTGTGTGGCTAAATCATGCAATTTAAAACAGAGTTTTGGTCAGGGAGCACATATGGAACAAAAAGACAAGTGTCAGGTCACTTTGCATGGCAGTAGGAGAACTTATGGTTGCCTGAGGCATAATGAGAGTACATCTATTCAGGTCTGCTGACTTGTCTAACAAGGAAAAAAACAGAAGTAATCTAATGGGGGAATGTGCAGTTTAGACAGCACTTTTTATTGCATTATGACCTATTCCTTTGAAAAAAAAATCAGGTGTCTATAAATCGATCCCTGTGCATCAATAGCATTAAAACAGCCTATACAGCCATAACTTTTAAAGACCTCACTGGTGCGTTCTCCCTCAATTTCACCCTCATTTTTTATTGCTTGTTTGTTAATAGATCTGTGTTTGTCCCAAAGTCTCAGTGGCTCCCATGTCCGTCTCTGCATCACTACCTTATCTCCGTTTGGACTCATGGGTATAGCAGTGTCTTTTGTTCTGTCGACAGTAAAAACGAAATTGAAACGGCAAATTGAAATAGGAATCTTAGCTTACTGTGTTACCCAGGGAGCTTTGCACTTTGATAAGCTAATTTAGGTGCTTTTGACTGTCAGCTGGCAGTGAAACAGTGATAAGGGGTAGAGTGAGAGTCAGTCACTGACAGGCAGAGATAGGAGAAAGAGAAGACACAGGACTCTTAGATGAAAACTCGAAAAGAGAGCTGAAAACCTGAAGTTGTCCAACCAATGCACAGAGTAAAATGATTCGCTAGTTTTGCACTGCTGTAAAGAAATAACTTACCTCATATTTATGGCACCAGGTTCCAACATTTGTTAGACATTTAGAAACATATGTAGAAATGACCAAGAAAGTAGAAAGCTGTATATATTAAAAAAAAGTAAAAGTGCTGTATTAAAGGACGTCTTTAATGTAATGCATGAATACAGACAGAGTGACTCCTGTGATGATTGCAGGTGCCTTTAAAATGATAAAGGTGACAGTGTTTTGAAGAGTACCATACAATACACACACACACACACACACACACACACACACACACACACACACACACACACACACACACACACACACACA
>NW_005187411.1:1416358-1441073 GCF_000239375.1 Pundamilia nyererei
AAATACAAGGTTTTCATGGCTGATTTCTGTAAAAACTGCTAGATTTTCAAAGCATTGTACTGGAATTTTACACTGTACATTCTGTAATATAAATTAAATTATTATTAATAATAATTATAATAGTAAACAAAATCTACAAAAGTAGTTTTCAAGGTATAGTAGTTTACCACTTAGTTGTGCTAAATGAGTGAATGAATAAGTGTGAGTGGTGCATTAGATGAGTTTGGGACAAATTCAAGCAACAGTGTGAGACTGGAAAAAACCCCTCTGTTATACTATAAAACTGTAAAGTAATTTGTTGTTATTCTTGAACATTTTCTTTCATTTTTTTTCAACAAGTGCAAAGTTTGCCTTTCCCTCATAAGCTGGGTCTTGATTTAATTAGACTTTTTTTTTCACACTAACCTGCGTCACTGATTCAAAAACCAGCATTTTATTAGGAATGCAGAATTCAAAACAGAGATTCAAAGCAAATATATTTGGCATTTTTAATAAAGAGACAAAGCCGCGCTGATTGATCAGACCATGAAAGTCATTACTTGCGGTTGGCTGGGCATTAACATGATTGATGGTTAATATCTTCTGCAAATCTAATTAAAGTGTCGGTCTCTGGCAAAGGAATGGTCCTGTGTTGGTCCCAAAATTCAGCAAAACTGTTGTCAAGAATTATGTCAGTGTGAGCGGTTATACGATTAGCTGGTGAGATCATTTTTAAGAAGTGACGGGTCCTTATGTTCCAGCAGTGGCTGAAAGATCATATGGATAAGTCCTGCAATCAAAATAAACAAAATGAATGAGCAAATCATATGAAGCCTTTGGACAGGCAATGTCCTAAAATGCCTCACTGTAAAAGGATAAAGTCTTAGAAACTCTGTAATAACCATCAACACAGAGGTGCTTGTTTGTGTCTTCATGCTACACTGAGCACAACTGTGCACGCAGCCAAGCAGCTTGTTTACTCCAGGTGTATTAGAACTGGTTCTGATTACCAGAGGATTTTAACTAAAACTCACTCGTGCAAAGAAACTTAATTGTGAGATTCAAGTGGAAAATACAAATGATAATGCTAGAAAGTACCTTAAAAACAACACAGGTCAGATGCTTCTCTTTCAAATGTGATTAGCTGGGCTACGTGTGCATGAAGAGTGCAAATATACACTTTTCTTGATAAGTGAAATCTAAACGAGGAGTTTCAGACACACCCTTTTCATAACCGTACTCCTCAGCTCTGGATGAGCCAAGATTCAGGAAGAACTACAAAACAACTGATGGAAGAGTATAAAACATACGCTGTCTTGGAACACAAAGCCATACATGGAAAAATCAATGCATGCCACAGCTCACACACTGTGCACACTTACTGAAGTAATGTATGCAGCCACAATAAGACACGTTTTTCTCCCGAGTGAGCTCCCATGCAGCTCTGTAACCAGTGTCTGATGAGTGTGTGTGTTTCATACTTCACACTGTGCAGAGTAAGCTCCAAACCACATGAATTCAGTGTTTGATTTAGCAGGAGTGAAAGAGGGAAGAATGGAGATGGCGGCCATCTGGCCATGGTGTGGGGAGATGAGAAGCAAAAGCGGTGGTTGGAGCAAAGGGTCCCTCGCATCATTCCATTCCTTCTGTAGTCAGATCCCTGTGTTTACCCTGCTCGCCACATGGGACTGAGGAACCTCCTTCTCCCTGATCTCACGAGTGAAGTCGCAGGCTGAAAGCGTGTTTATCTTTTCCAGGATTTTGGCGGGAGGGAAAGAGGGGGTTGGGGGGGTAGTGATGGAGCCAAAGGAGAATAAGTGCCGGAGAGCCCTGACAGTAGTTTGGAATTGTATAATGTTCCTGGCTATGAGGAAATGCATTCCTCTGTGCTAACAATGAGCATAAAATGATGCACAACACATCTAAATGTCTACTTGATATAATGGTGCAGCTGAAAAGAGGGTTTCAACAGTGGTTTGAATATCACTCAGTATGACAGTAAAGCAGTTTTGACGAAGCAATGTAAAAAAAAACTAGATGCATTTTGTGCTTCTTGTGTTTTACCATAATGTTTTACTCATAAAACTAAGCATCAGAAATTACAAAAAGTATAGATTTTACAATTATTGACTGCTGTCTTGTAACCACCTTGATAAAACAGAATGATTGCCTCATTAATGATTGAAAATTGTTCCTCTAAAGAGTGAAACAGTTAACAATTCTGCATATTTGCAACAGACCTTACTAATGTTATATCTCTTTGCTGATAGAGTCTGTTTTTCAGTGAATGGCTGTAGTTTGTTTTGTTTTTTTCCGACAGCCTTCCCTACGCAAAGATTCCACTCCTCTAACGTGTCTTGGAAACTTCAAACCACACAAGGGGAACCTGGAGGATGTGTCAGTCTCTGTGGTGTGTCATGCATCCAAAATTTAACCTCAGCATCGAATTGAGCAATGAGCATAGCCGAGGTTCCGACATTTTCGTTGGGCAATCAGTCTTGAGGCTTTTATTGAAACCTTGTCGTGGTTCAATGCTTTGCCTCTTTCATCAGAGAAATTCACTGACCAGGCTTTCCCTGGAGAGACTCAAGTGCCCCAAATCCCAAACTCAAAAGCAGGAAACTAATGCCTGCTAATGCCCTTTTCACCCTCTCAGCTTGTGTGTGTGTGTTCTCATATATATGTGTGTGTGTGTGGATCCGTTTCTCACCCTTTGGCCACTTTCTGCTTTTTCCTCCACCTGGAAAAAAGGAGTCATTACAGTAAAAAGTGTTTACTCGTGTAGGAGAACACAGAGTGTGTGCAGGGCAGTGTCAAAGTACCTTCTTGTACTCGTCCTCACAGCCACAGGAGTCAAGTATTCCCCTTTCAGATTACAATTTATACTCAACAGAAGGGTCTCTGTAACAGAGTGGATGGTCACAAGGTAGCCTCAGGTAGTCTCAGAGGATCAAGAGGGTTTTTTTTTTTTTTTTCAAATTCCACATTCCTGAAATGAACTACATGTTGTGCCAGATTGCTAAGCTACCTGCTGCAAGGAATAACAAAGCCATACAAACAGTAATACGATCCCAAGGAAGTTTTGGGAACGTTCATATTTAATTACTGCTGTGCTGTTTGCCAAGTGAAAATGTCCTCTGTTTCTGCATGAAGCAGAGTAATCTGACTATCAGCTGTACCCGTTGTCAGTGGAATGATACGTAAGTTGCATTCTTGAATGAAAAACCGATTGAAATCTGCCATAAATACAGTTAGCCTTATATTTCAAAAAATAGCATGTTGTAGTAGATTCCTCAGGCTCCAGAATGTAAAGCCAGGCAAACTCCTGCAAGTTGTTTTCAATGATTTTTTTCCTGGACAAAACAGAAACATGAATTTCTGATTACAGCGTTGCTGTTTTTCCAGCCACAAGTGGTTTTCTTATCATGCATTTCATCTCATAAAGCTGACCTAAGGACATCTGCTATAGTACAGCAGGTCCTCTGCTTATCGTGGCAAGTAAGGATAGCTTAACCGCTCAACAGCTCCCTCCGCAACATGTTAACGATCAAATCCCCAGAGGCAAAAAAACAGAAGCACATAAAATATGAGCTATCTCAGATGAAGCAGAGGTTTCCAAGTTTCTTCAAAATGAAGACAGAGCGTGTAAAAGAAGCCAGATCTATCAGGAGAGGAATTAGGGCTCTGTGGGGAACACGGATGACTCACAACCAGACAAAATCATCCACTGTTCGTGTGTGTGTGTTTGTGAATTCCCATGGAGCAGATTTCTATTGGCAAGGTTGTAGAAAAACAAAAGATGATGGTCCTGAACACTGACACCTCCCACACGTCCGGCGGGGCGTTATTGGAAAGTGTTCAGGTAGAGTAGGCCTGTCTAAACGACTAATTCAAAGAACTTGAGCTTCTTTTTTAGATGATCTTGGGAAATGCCCTAGTTAGCAATCATAATGTGGGAAACTGCCGTATAACCACAAGTCTGTAATGTCTGCGCCACAGGCAGCGTGATGAGAGTTGTTGTATAACACCATTGTATGCTGTTGTTTTCTCATGAGGTGATGCTATTAGAACTCTAGTAACCTGTTTCAGGAGGGGAGACATGTCCAAACAAATGTGTAAAGGTGGATAAGCTTTTCTTTTTCTTTTTTTTTAAAGAGAACTTCCTTTACAAGACTTCTTGAACAGTTACTGTTCATGAACTCTTACAGGGAGATATCACATACTGTACTTAAAGTCTGAGTCATACAGACTATGCAATAAAACCTATTGGTGTCATAACTGCCAGTATATCATCAGAGGGACTGTGAGGTTTACCTCACCAGGCACTGTAATCCTGTCCAGGCTAAGACCAGGCTAAATTAGTTGTAGAAGATATTTTGTAGGCTAAATATGATAATCAGTCTTCTTCAGTGTTTGAGACATAGAAAAAAACAAAAAACAATGTATATAATTTCTCCACCACTACACTCACAATATCCTCAGAAGCCAGAAAGCTCTTTTTTATGAGCTCAGCAACCTTGGTAGTGTCATATTTATTTAAAGTTGTAACTTGGGAAGTCCGAATCACTGAAGAGAATCTACTTTCTGTTTTTTTTTTAACCCCTATAAACTATTAGTGTTTCATTCATTCACAGTACATTTCGGGACAATTTTGACCCGGGCACCAACTTCAGAAGCTCTCTCTCCTCTAGCTTACCTTTTGCCTCTTTTTACCCTCTTCTCTTTCCCCTCACCCCCACCTGGTTGCAGCAGATGTCTCTCCTTCCCCGAGCCTGGTCCTGCCAGAGGTTTCTTCCTGTTAAAAGGGAGTTTTTCCTTCCCACTGTTGCCAAGTGCTTGTTCACAGGGGATTGTGTGTTTTTTGGGCTTTCTTTCTAATATTGTGGAGGCTTTACCTTGCAACATAGAGCACTTCCTGTTGTTGTGAATGCCATATAAATATAATTGAACTGAATTGAATAGGTGTCTGCAACAAATTGACTAACTACAGATTAACTTGATTGTAACTTAATTTTAGTTTAATCTCACCTTAGAATTAAGTCGATTCTTATGTATTATAAATGTAAAAATGTCAAATCTGTTGGTGCTTGGTATGTGTTAGGGTCAAGGTTAATCCTGGTAAGTGCTTGTTGTACCGAATGATCATAGTTTGACACATTTCTATGAAGTATCCTTTTGCTTTCACTTTTGTGTTTGAATATTATACATATTATGACTTTTCAAGAGGCAATAAACATCCAGCCACCGCCTCCATTCAGCCTGGGAATTTTCTCCGTCTCGCGAAGCGTACAGACTCGAGGAGCTCACGACGTGGTGGTGTGATACTGTACGTGATTGGCGGGCGGGTGGGTTTGGTTTGTGTGTCTGGGAACCTGCTACTGGTCTCCCATCCATACACACTCACACACAGAGAGAAAGAGAGAGCCACGGTCAGACAGACTGGCTCTCCAAAACCGACAGCAGGGGGAAAAAAAACTCCTCTCGCGGCTCAGAAACCAGCAACTATCGCAGAAGTGAAGTCGACGCGATGTTAACCTCGAAATGCTCTCTTTTATTTTGAGAGGAAGGCTAACAATAGGGAAGAAGCTGTTTAAAAGTAGGTGAAGTGTGACAGCTGGAGACATTTAACCCAAGGATTTGTTGACTGCACGTGGAAACTGCTCGCTCAGACGCATCGGTGAGTAGTCTCTGCGTCCCGCTTACTTCCCGCAAACAATCAAAAGTTGGGCAGATATTTTACACAGGCGTACGGGGGGAGTTTCTTGTTATTGATGAACGACTGGAAGACTGCGCCAACAACCTTTCAGCCACTTTGCGGTACAATCAATATAAGCGTGCGCGCGCGCTTGTTAATCATTAACTAGCGCACGCGACGGTGTGACTTACTTAAAAAAACAACTTGTGTATTTTTTAAATTATTATTATGTATCATTCTCTCGGGCTTTCTGAACGGATTTCTTTGTCAAACATTGTTATTGTTTGAATTGTTTTGCTGTTAGAAAATATATATTTTTTTGTATCCGCGTTCACGTCCCTGTTTTTGTGCTTTAAAGTGTACGTTTGATGCCTGTCTTGTAAATTAAAATTAAATAGCTCACATAGTTTCTGCCAAACGTTTAATATTTGAGCGCCAGCCCAGCATATACAAATATTCCAGTGAAATTCCTTTGAGCCCAACGTGAATGTGGGGAGTTGTCCAGCACCAGTATTATGATTGCAGGGTGTGCTTCTCTGTCATCTGTTTGTTTGCTCGTCTTCATGTCACAGTGGCAAGTTAGAGTATAAAAGCCTCCAGATATTATCCACATGCTAATGCACACATGTTAAAGCTGCAAAGGGTTATAGTTTGAATTCCTTCCAGTGAACCGGACAGAGCAAGATGTTTGAAGGCTAAATATGTTCACCTCTTAAATCTAAAGCGTTCAGTGTTAATATTTGGATAATTTGTGCAATATCCAAAACCAGGTTTTTGGCATCTTTGTGCTAAAACAAACCAGTCCAAATGTGTATGGAAACTGTTTAGAGCCTCAGGGGCCACCTCGGAGCTTTTAAAAAGGGAATGATGAAATAGTGTTTTTAGTTAAAATGTGTATCAACCAAATGGCCTTTTTAAAGGGAAAAAAGACATATGCTTTGGCTTTAAATATATCCTAAAAAAATCTCAGGGGTGGCTCTTTACAAAGTCCAACACATGCTTGTATTTAAATACTACTATACCAAATCCCAGAGCAATTCCCACTTTTGTATCTCCAGGACATGCTGCAGACCTTGAAGAATGTTTAGTTGGGATTAGCTGTGAGGCTCCTTATACTGCCCCTATGCTCCTGGTGGCATTAACTAACCCACTTACATTAAAATATTGCTTCTTGCTGCACGAGTTCAGGGTTTAATTTGCTCTGGCATGCCATAAAAGATAAGCTTATACCTTTCCCCATAATTCAGTGTCCAATTACAGTCATGATGTAAACTGTTGAGCCGGCTCCCTCCCTGTGTGTCCACTACCTTGGCTTCTTCTTCTGCTAGACGGCAAATATCCTCGAAGGCAGACATAAAAAGATAAAGATCCTTGTTTCTGCGGTGCATCTCATATAGTGAACAAATAAACTCTGCTGCCAGGGTTTCTGATAAAATGACATTGAGGTCTGGAGTCTAAAGCTTTCCCTGAATTGCTCTGCTCTATGCTGTGTTTTAATATACTTAATGGAAAGGCAATGAAAGGAAGACACACGAAAGATATAGGGGTGCGTCTTTTAAGTGCCCCCCCCCCCAATTGCCAATTGTTAACCTGCTAAAATTTGGGTAACATACTGGCTGTCGTCCCTGTCACTTTTCCCCAGTCCAGTTAGCAGACAGCAGAGGAAGGGCGTGACAATCCTACTGACCAGCTGCCACATCCTACTTCTGCAAATCTTGAATGACTAAACAACAGTGAGCCTTATCTGCACTAGATGACATCTAGAACTAGCGCTGTATTAATATGAAAAATAATACTTAAAGAAATGTTAGCTAGAGTGAGTTAATTCCAACACATTACGTGATATTCTTTGTCATGGCAACCAACTCAATTATTTTCAGAAGAGAACCTGATGTTTTTTGGCTCGCATTCAGATTTTTAGTTTCTTTAAATTCAGAAATATGTAGAATTTCGTCTTGATGCATGCTCAATCATCCAGGTAGGTAAATCCACAAAATTTGATTCAGTTCATCTGGATGTAGCGTTTTCAGTGGGAGAAACGTTTCAAGGAACTGACCTCACAGCCCATTGTTCCTTCAGTGGTGCTAGTTTAAGTGGTACTGTTTATAAGACTGGGGAAACCTGCAGTCAGCTGAGACTGAAGAACTCACTTGGGTGAGTGACGAAATGTTTCTCCCACTGAAAATGCTACGTCCAGATGAACAGAATCAACGTTTGTGGATGTAGAATTTGCCTAACATCTCTCTCGCCCCATCACAGTTCACTTCAACTCATTGTTGCCACCTTAGTGACTTTGTCACTAGATTTTTTTTGTTTTTTCAGCATCCTGCAAAAAAAAAAAAGTACTCAAAACAAAACACCCCCGCCCAAAAAAACTTCAGGCGGTACTCCTTCGCGAACGCTCTTGTTCTCCCGCTGCTGGCGCAGTTTTTTCACCATCTGCTCTGTTCAGCGAGTGACACCGAACAACAAGGTTTCAGCTAGTGACAGACAGCTGTGCAGCTTATGAGAGGAAAAAAACCCATCAAGTTGCATCTGTTTCTCTCAGTCATCATTTTACTTGTAAACGCAGACAAAAATCACAGCACAGCCATTATATCTAACTTTGGCTTTTGCAAGATGATGTTGAAGGGCAGGCGCTGCGTTTAAAAAAATAAATAAATAAAAAATCCGAATTTTGCATTGAGGGATTGTTGCTCTTATTCAGTATTTTGGCTGTATGGAGTGGCATTTTTGTCTTTTTACCTTGATGTATATTTACGTCTGTACTGTTATGCAATGTGTCATGCCATTGGTCCTCTAACAGTCATTATGCTCGTGATCTCTGCAGTGTTTGAGACATCTCTCATTAAGTGCTCTCTATCTGCTTTTCTTCTGTTTTCCCAGCCCCCTTCTCAAATGTTTTATTGCTAGAGGGCACTGGGCTCTAAAGAATGAGCTCATTTGGGGGCCTGGCATGTCATTCATTGATTCATGGTTAGCCCATGCTGCCCTGGCAATATATAACCTTCACTAACAGCTGACTTGCACAGGAAAATGGATGGGACCTTCCATATCTTTCTGTTTTAAGGGGAGAAAATAACATCCTATTCAGTCTGGTTGATCTATGGTGCTCCCTTTTAACACAAAATGGCCATTAAATGGCATGTGCACTATTCGTTCTCGTGTACATTGCTATATACACATATGCGCGCCATGTGTATTGTGAAGAGAAAAAGTTTACAACTCATTGAATTAACAACAGAATTTAAAAAAAGATCCTTATGCAAAAGATGTTCCTTACCTGAGTAAGAGCCTACACTTTGAGCTTCTCTTAGATTATGTATGCAGACACGGATGTCTCTGTTTATTTTCTCAAAATCGGTGCGATCCCTCTGCTGAGCATGAGCTTCTCAACTATAAAAATCTAGAATGTGTGTAATATAATTTCTTGCCTTGCTGGCATTGTTACCCACGCAGTAAACGGTTGTTTAGGTTTGCATTCCTCAAGTCTTACATGTGACAGCTCTTCATTTGGATTTGGTTATAATGAATTTGGAAATTTTGCTGCGTCAAAAACAAAACAAACAAAAAAGTGATGCCTCAGAAGAGAAGATATGGCAGTTCAGAGCCCAATGTGCTGGATGCAGATTTGCAGGAGTGGCTTTTATTTCTACTGGGAAAGTCTGACAAAGCTTTCAAAGCCTGGCGATATTGTTTTGTGTCATACTTTTGATTCCTTCTCAACAGTACTATTGTTTTTCCATGTAAAGTACATTTGACTAAATAGATTATATCTAAAGTGTCTTATCTTGCACCACTGAAACAAACCCCATTGCTATTGGACTTGGTTTTTATTTGGCTTTAAATGAAACTTTTTGAAGAGAGAAAAAAAAAGATTTGATATTTTAAAATCTATTTTCAAAGTGGCACTACTATAGAGAGCAAACTATTGGATTCTCCAAGCTATAAAATGAGTCCATTCTAGGATCACTGACCCTCTTTCATTTGCTTGTCTAGGTAACGGCTAGGTGCTAATAATCAAACAGAAGTTTAGGCACTGGAACATTGAGGTGGGTCATAATAACACAATACCATGATGTTCCGATCCCAACAAATTCACTCCAAGGACATAGAATTTGCAAAAAAACGCAAAAAAACCTCTACAGGCCTCAGCTAGCATGTTAAATGTTAAAGTTCATGATTGTACAATTAGGAAAGGACTAAACAAGTATGGCGTGTTATGAAGCGTTGCCAGGCGAAAGTCTCGTCTCTCTAAGAAGAATATATTAGCATTTGTAAAGAAGATTAGGCTAATATCCCTTTGGATGAAGAGAAGATGGATGAAAGTCAAATAGAAAATAATTGCTTTAAGTTACTTGAAGTTGTTCTACAAGGTACTGAATCATGGGGTCTACTTGTTTTTTTTTTTTTTGTTTTTTTTACTGGACTGGATGGAGTTCTGAGAAAAATCTTTCGCTTTCAAATGACTGTACATGTTTTTGATATATTGTGTATGCGAAACTGATTTTATTTTTTGTATTTGTGGTGTAGTGCTGCATTAATACAACGCAGGCTGGCAGTAACACCTCAAAAACAGCAGGATCGATGTCGTAATCTCTCAGTTATTTTATGAGAAGTAACATTCACCATCTGTTCGCGTGGCAGTGTTGGATATCGCTCAGTCAGTGACACGGGTGAATGACATCACTCTCTAAAGATCTAATCTGTGAACGTAGGTGCGCTATGGAAGGTTTCTTTTTTTCCTGTTAAATCGAGGCCCTGAAAAGAGCCGCGAGTCGATGTGAAAGATGTGCATGAAAGACTGCAGATGAGGTAGCATGTTTTTATATCTTTGAGATATCTCCCACAGTGGAGTGTGGAATGAAAGAAACTATTTTGTTTCTGAACATTTCCAAAGCCAGTCAAATGTGAGTGGGAGGAGTAGATATGTACTTCTTTTGAAGGAGGACTTATTAGTTAGTTATCGCGTCAGATCATTATATGCGATATTCCCAGCTGTACTTATTTCATATCAGTTCAGCTGAGGTTCAGTCTGCACTGCTTTTCGTATTGTTGGCTTATCAGGAATAAAAAAAAAGAAAAAAGATTGTTGGCACGCCACTGCAGTGCACCTGTATGTTTAATTCTCAAATATGGCACAAGGGACCTGTTTAACAAACTGTACACTGTGTAAAAATGTTTGGAATCTTTTTCTGGATATTAGTTGTGGATTATTCTTACAACTTTCCATAAAGCTGAGTAAATTCCCCAACGTTAATTAACCTAGATTCCCAAATACGGCACCAGACTATATGCTTAGATTATTAAAGCTGTCAGTCTAAAAAGAAAAGTCTTAAGAGTTGGATATACATCCAGACTATACTGCTTTATATCAGTGATAGATAATTTACTAAACTTTTTAATTACACATACAGCAGAGTAAATATATTTAGTAATAGATGGATGTCAGATGGACTTGGTTGATGTATTTTTTTTTTTAATTAATAATCTTTTTTTAGCCTGTGCCACCTGCTGATCTGGCTTTGAGCTTTTATGCCTCTCTAAAGGAAACTAAAGACACACCTTTAGTTTAGCTTGACAAAGCCTGTATCATCCACCTGTCTTTTGGGCCCATTTTCTCAGCTCCTGCTGTTTCTGTTGCGGTGGAAAGAAGTTGCGGTTCCTGTGTGCTTGTGAGCACAGACTGGAAAGCGGGAGGACCGTGTTGATGCTTAAAGAAGAAGATGTGCAGGCTAGCTCTCCAAAGACCGCACTCCAATGAGGTCCCAGGAGAGCACTGAGCATTGACTGAACACATTTCACATTAACACAAGAGGGGAGCAAGGGAATGAGCAGGAACAGGGCTGGTCCTTTTACTGCTTGGCAATACACAACCACAGTTAATGAAGTGTTTTTGAAAGGTTTTGCTTGAAAATGGGGTGATAAGCAGCCGTAAAGTATATGTCCGTCATTTTCACTGCTACAACAGCTCCTTGGCTGTGACTGCTCGCACAGCTCAGAATTGCATAAGACTGCTCAAAGTCAGACCATAAGCTGTGCACTGGAGCTGGCTACATTTCGCTGCCTTGAGGCTCATGTTTGCTTCCTTCTCCTATTTCTGTTCCTTATTCTCTTCCTTGCATCCCCCATCTACTTATCCCCCCCTTCCCGTCATGCTTCAGCGGACCACCTGAGGGGGGCTATGTGCTGTGACAGCTTGAGGGGTGATGTGGGCAGCCTTCCTTTATAGCTAGAAGATAGTGTAGAAGAGGGAGAGGTGCTGTGGAATAGGGCTTTGAAAGTGAACAAGTCCACTGCACTAAAAAAAGAGAAAAAAGTCCACCGCACTGATTTGCTACTAGGTAGCAACGAGACCAAACAGTTGATGCATATTTTCTGTATTTGCTTTGCAGTGTGCTATCTAGTTAAACAACAAGAAAATAAAATAATTGTGAGCAACTGAAAAGGTTGAACTAATTTAGAGTGGTGCATGTGGAATTTAAAGAAAAGCTGTGATATACCCCCAGTATTGTTAGCTAAACATGCACATGCTAAAAATAGAAATACCGCATCAATATATTGAAAAAGCTTGTTATATTGGGAGGATTTGATGCATAACTCTGGAGAGCTGTACAGTTTGTGCACATTGGGGCTTCTGTCAGTTAATGAAATTAATTTTGTGAAGGTTGGGTCAGTGCATTCAAAAGGGGGGGGGGGGGGGAGGCTAAACCGTGGCAACTACTCTGGAATTCCTGCTAATGGCCTCGAGGCTGGTTCTCAAAGCAGGTCAGTCTAAAAGGATGTTGGAGTCATATTGCAGTTATCTGGCAAACATTACTTTCTGTGTGGTAACTTGCACTAACTTGTTTTGGTATCTCGTCTGTGCCATAGATATAACCAAGGTTGCTAATGCTATCTTGAATGATAACTTAGCATTTCATCCTTTCATCAAAATGTGGTCACTCCTGACTTTGAGAGATGAACATGCAACATGCAAAAATGCAGAGGCCATAAAACAGCTCTGGTCTGGTTCTGATTTTATTGCTCTAAAAGCTGTATTAGCAGTATAGTAAGAATTATCAGTTAATGATTTTATGAATTAATTGGCAGATCAAAGACTTTCCGAATTTCAAATGGGGACATAATGAATGAACAAACAGGCTATGGATGTGCTGTCTGCATATATAACAGTAAACAGTCACTGGGGACAGTGTCAAATCCATGAGGAACAACTGTTAATGTGTGTTACTACTGTTGTTGTTGTTTTTCTTTTCCTTTTTCCCCCTCTTGTTCAATTTGTCTTGCTCTGTTTTCTTTAAAAGATGTCTTTTCAACCAGTCAGTGTTCTACCTACACACAGCATCACAGCTGTTGAAATACTCCCAGTTGGAATTGATTGGGTGCACACAAACGCGTCTCCCTTATTGCATACCCATAATCCTTTACCCAGCCAAGACCTATGCAAATGGACAGGATCATAAATCCTTTATTAGGAGAATTTGCAAATCAGAAATTTTATTAAATATGTGCATTTTATGTGATATGAGATTTAGAGTTAACAGGTATGTAAAGTAATAGTTAGCGCTCCTTAATGAATCAAAGGTCTGCACATTGTCAGGAATAATCTGAAGACTAAGCTCTAGCTAATTCTTTATAAATAAGGCTGCAAGTTTTTCAGTCGGTGCCGGAGCTCAGAATGGCAGTATACTGTGCATGAAAGGTCTAAATTGAAGGAGCTGTCTTATGTTGAATGCAAAATAGTCCTGTGCATATTTTGATGGGAAACTGTGCTGTCTCTTAGCCAAAGTCTGCGGTTGTTGGACATCTCCAGTTCCAAAGAGAGACATATTTATTAGCCTCTTTAATTACTCTCCTGGCTGAAGTTTTAGTTTACTTTTAAGATTTGCATTGCTGAAAGAGCACACAAGAAGATGGATAGAAAGAGAGAATGTTTAATAAGTGCTGGCTGTGAAAGATTAAGTTGGAAATGTAGAATCACTACTACTGCTCGATTGTTACTTAAGCTTTCTAATCTTCTGTGATGAAAGTAGTATGTTTACCTAAAATAAAAAACATTGTCAGCACATGGTGATTGACGTTGTCATTTTAATTTTAATTTGTAGTTTTAATTTTTTCAAAGAAAAAAAGTCAAGGCCATATTACCATCTTCAGATTTTTGTGGGAGGAGAATATGGTGACCTTGGAATACATTATATCTATGCTGAACGTGTTGCATTTTTATGGGTGAGGTGCCTGTGACAGGGAGATGATTCATCTCATTTTATAGATCTTCTGTGTGTGATGTAATTCAAATGAAACCAACATAAAAGGATATATTAGAAATCACTTGGAGTGTGATGATGGGCTCCTTCCTCCATGACTATTTATTAGATTATCTTATATTGTAACAATGCTGTTGTGTCTAAGGCTTTTAAGTTCCACTTGTTTTGAAGTATTTCTTTTGGTATGATGTAATCCTGCTTTAACGCTTAGACCAGAGAACACTGAGGGTGCTTGGTAAAGTTCGTCCTTCTGCAGGTTTGCTTTTGTGCTAATCAGTCAAAACACCAAACTGTACTTCCACTAAGCTGCTGAGCACTAATTTCAAAGCTTGTTGCATTGTTACAAAAGACTTTACTTTGTGGGCAGTTGTTTTTATAAGCAAGTCAGTTTGATGAAAATGGTGTTTTGCAGTCTTTGCCTCGCTGTAGAGTAATTCAAGCGCTACTTGAGGCTGACAGATTAGTTCATAAGCAGCAGGGTGGCCTGTGCTGGCCTGTGATGTATGCGGTTGTAAGTGGTCTGTGTCTGAAATGAATGTGTGTGGCTGAGAAAATGATTACGTTTCAGTCCTCATGAGGGGGTTTGGGCCTAATTAACCTACTTCTTTATGACTGTTTCTTGTGCTCACTCACGGTTAGGGCAACTAAGCACACCCTTCTTTGACACCATTACACGTAATGTTGTGTTTACGCCGTCCTCCAGAAAGAGATTGACTAGTAGAAGTTGGCTTGTTGTAATGGAAATATGATTGCTGTTCTGTATCTGTGAGACTAGCAGTACTCTTAACAGCTTCAGCTGAAGTCATTTCATCTTTGTGAGTGGCAATACTTCCAAGGAGAATATTGCCAAAACATTTAGAGATATGCAATGCTAAGACTGACTGCAAGGGAAATGCAGCTATAGAGGATTTTGGAAATAACCTAATGAGCTGTGCACTGTGAGCAAATTCAGGTAGTCTTGTGTGGATTTTTCTCTGCTGGAAAACAAGATTAACTGGTCCAAGACTAGGTTTGTGCATGGACAAAAGATCTAAACAAATCTGCAATTAAGTACCTCAGCTTTGTGCTACCATGGTACAAGGAAGTGTCTCCTCTTCTTCCGAAACCATTAGAATTTTGTGTATAGCACAAAAGATAAGAGTTCCAATATTTAAAGAGCGCTTATAAAAAGTTACTTGAGGTAATGTAAAACTAAAATGTTTAGCAGTTATTTTATACTTTCAAATTTTAGGAAAAAAAACTGCCTGGGTTCCTTTCGTGTGTACATTTGACTTGTGCTGTATATTGCCCTCTCACTGCCATTACACAATGCACCTTGTTTCAGTAGATTCACACTTCAAATTAGGATCCGTGTTATTTATTAGAAAAGAAGAATGGGAAATGCCCTTAATGTACTTGCTAAATGAAAAAAGTGTGTTTCAGGATATGTGAGATCTTTGCTTTTTCTAAGCACAGTCTAGTTGGTCCTACTTAATTTAATTAGCTGGTTTTCTTCACTCTCTTCTCTTCTTCAGTGAAGCCTGGATTGCTCCACTTTAACTGGTGACCAGCTGTTTACGTCTGCCTAAATCAGAGATGAGTGCCAAATCTGTAATCAACAAGGAGGTGTTCATACCTCACGATGAGAAGATGCTTGCTGCTGTACAGGTGAAGCGGAGGACAAAGAAAAAGATCCCCTTCCTGGCCACCGGTGGTCAAGGAGATTACATGACATTCATCTGCGTCTCAGGTCAGGACAAATTAAAAACCTCCTTTTGTTTGCTTATGTTTAAATGCAGTTTATGCTTTTTGCCTTTCTATTTGCGAGAGCGCACCAGTTGCGCCTTTGCAACCCACAGTCACATTTCCGCATGTCTCCCATAATTCTTCCACTAATGTTCACACTGATGAGCATGTTTACGTTTTCCCCTGCCAACAGAATGACACACTAAATCAATTTGCTGCAGGGCTTCATGTCAATCTTTTTAAATAGATTAGATTTAAGATGAAATTGATTAATTGCTTCACCAGAAATTCAGGTTTCAGTTGTTTCAGTTTGGGGTTTTTCTCCCTTATTGTTGGAACATTAGCTGATGTATTACTTGTTAATTGAATTACCCAGGCAAATTGTTCATGAGGAGAATATCTAGATCCTCCTTAATTCTCGTGCCAGAAAAACTGCTTGTGAAAATCTGATACATTTTTCATTTTCTGTCTTGAACGCTGCTCTGGCAGCAGTAGATTACATGACTGAGGGTTATAGTTAACTTAAGGATGATTATGAGGAATTTAAAGTATAACCAAGCAGCTCAAAGCCAGTAAAGCTCTGTCTATGTTGGATTCAAATTCAAGGTTGCCTTGCAGCAGGCAAGTTACTCAACAGTCAGCCTCTTTATTTACACCCTCAGATACATGTACATGAAAGGCAACTGTAGCGAGCGCAAGCCACAAATTGTCAGAGAGTGGACACTGTTTTTCTAAAGGGTTTATAATGAGTCATTTCGCCTTTCATGTGGAAATAAGTATTGCTTGATATTCACTTCTTGTAATGCCAGTCTCGTCACGTCCCTTGCAGCAGCGTTCACCTTTGTATCTCATTTGAGCTTGGCCACTGTGAAATATATTAAAATCACTGGATGTCCTAATTGCTTATTTTGCATGGCAGAAAAATGTGGTAATTATCCGATGTTGTAGCTTTTTGTTAAATTCAAAATTACTTTGTATCTGAAAATTGGGTATCTATGTTGTTCCTTTGCCTGACCTAACGTCATGTGTTTTAATCTATCTATATTGTATTTTCTATGTCTTAATCCTCACTGACTTTGATACTCCTTGTGTTTGCTCTACTTGTTTCACAAGAGCAAAATAAAAAAGAAATGCATGTCACCATGGGCCGAGGGAGTCCACGCGTTTGTAGAGACATTTGATTTAGGTGGTGAACACCCGTGTGTAAGCATCAAAGCCTCTTGCTGACATGTTTTCTAATGACTCCACACCTACGATACTGTGTTGTTGTCTAAGAAAAAACATGCTTGGTGTCATTAGTTGGCTTCCATTTGAGTTGCTGGAATTGCTGCAGTTGTTTGTCCTTTTTGCTTGTTAAATAATTTTAAGTTTGACTGGATATCTCTCCTCATTATCTTTTTCTGCATTCATTTGTTGCCATCATTTTTTTGCTACTACTTTATCTAAGCCAAAAAATGCCCACTACTACACATTTTACAACAGTTGCAATCGGGGCAGTTGAGTAATTGGTCAATTCACTGACCATCATATCCATAGATGACGGGCACATAGTTAATTAAACAAAAAATACCTCCAAAATTTGATTACTGGATTTTTTTTTTTTATTCATTAGCTTAGCATTATTCTCAGATTCTCAATCCCCAAGTGATTTATTAGTGGACAGTCTGCCTGTTGTTATTGCAAAAGTTTGGTGGTTTTGCATGCACGTGTCCAGGACTGGGGGAAGAAAATACTTTGGATATATAAACCCAAGATTAATTTGTGCCACAGTGATTGCAATAGAAATCTATGGAAAAGAAAAGCATACCATATCATCTGTCAAACATGGCAGAGGCACACATACATGGTCAAGACTGGCTGCCAGTGGAAGTAGCATTATTGATGATGTGAAAACTGATAGAAGTAGCAGGATTAATTCAGTCCAAATGGGCCATCCAGGCATTTTGCAAAAGCAACCCAAGAGTTTCTCGAGGCAAAGAAATGGGATGTTATTAAATGGCCAAGTCGTACTCCCTATTCCAGCCAAGTGGAGCATGACTTGTAGTTACTGAAGACAAAACTGAATGCAGAGACCAACTGAAGATGGTTGCAGTAAAGACCTGGCAGAGCATCTCAAGGCAATGTCTGTGGCGAAGGACTTTTACTCCCAATATTAAAACCAGTTCTTATACGTAAAGCTGGTAGTTTGTTAATTCAGAACTGAAATTGGGCTGCGTATAAAAATGGTTGCAAGTACAAAACACTCAATGCAGTCATTTTGTTAAAACCTCTTGAATTACACCAGAAAGTATACACTTCACTCTGGTTTGATTTGAAATGCACTGCAGAGATGTACTGAGATAAATATTTACAAAATCTGCCCTTATTCGACTGCCTTTGCCCCTAACTGTACTTTTATAGAGATTTTCTACAGTCATTGGCTCCAACCTTGGTCTAAGGATGGATAGGAATGCTGTTGTTGAGTATGAGTAAAAGGACTGTGAACTGTTGCATTCCCACTTCTTTTATTATTTTTTGGTAGGTTTTTGCATTGGTTTACACAAAATTTATGTGGACATAAGAAACGTTTCACATGCTGTCATCATTTTCTTGTATGTAGGAATGCATGTTGTACCAAAAGAAATCCAGAGAATACACTGTCTGAGAATTCTGCTATCACCACCATTGCACCCATTTATCTTCCCCTAGACACTCTGACTGTCTGCATTAGTGGTCTCCTGACTCGGCTGATGTTTTGTATCACATGTGGGAACAGAAGTAGTGCCTTCACTACTTCTGTTTCCACAAGTCATGTGGCTTTTAAGCCAGCACAGCATTGTTCTAGATTTTATGTGCGTTTTCCTATGAATGTGCTGCACAATAACACCACAAGTTTGAAACTAGTCAGCTCATGGCTCCCAGGGCATTTTAAACAGAGGGCAGCTTGTGTTGCTTACGTGTTCAGGATGTGTGTAACTGTAAAAGTACTGTGTGTGTGTGTGTGTGTATAAGGGTGGGGGATGGTGCTTGTTGACAGTCTCATGGCGACAGTAGCATATACTTGAAGCCTGGGGGCCAAGCAGTGGCAGAGTTATGTAATCTGTGGGATGTCACGGTTAAAGGAAGCCTAAAGTACCAGAAGCTGTACTGTAGAGACAGCCACAAGAGATTCACTCTCAAACTGAGTAAGGTAGCAGAATGAAACCACATGACTTCTGCACTCACTCCAGGATCATATGCTTTTGTGTTGTCAAAAGAGGAGTATCTGAATACGTCAACAATCAAGATGTTTTTGTAATAAATCACTAACCACTCAAGTCTTTGACTTGTGTGTTTGTTGAGCACATGGCTGTTTGTCTTAGGTAGAGAGCTGCATTTATTAATGGAACAAAAAAGCCTGGACACCTGCCAGTTGGTGAGCAGTGCCGCTTACTACAAATTACATGTTGCTGGAGGAAAAACGAAACTAGTTTAGCTCACTTAGCTGGCTGTTGTTTGACTTTAGAGTGAAAGCTTGTAAATTAATCTTATGTTAGCAAAGAAGACTGATAATAATCTTAAATTCACTGTAGCAATAAACTGATTTCCACTAGAGGAGGGTTTTTTTTTTTT
Source organism: Pundamilia nyererei (assembly GCF_000239375.1). Classification (NCBI taxonomy): domain Eukaryota; kingdom Metazoa; phylum Chordata; class Actinopteri; order Cichliformes; family Cichlidae; genus Pundamilia; species Pundamilia nyererei. Next base: position 1,435,613 of record NW_005187411.1, read on the forward strand.
GCCCACAAGGTCTAGCAGAGAGCTCTCAAAAAACACTTGACTTTTTGGTGTGCATGATCATCTTTCTCTCCTAATTTGTTTGATGTAGTTCTCTGCATTTTTTTTTCTGTTTCAATCACAGTCTAGATTTAGTATGTGTATATACACAATGTAAAACTAAACCAGTGATATCTGTTATTCATATTACTGCCTATGCTAGTTGTTATTCAACTTAATGTGAGGTTGCATAATTTCTATTCTTTCCCACTATTTAATTTCCTAGCTCTTTCAAGCACTGTTGGGGTCAGTGCATTATGATTGATCCCTGTTCACATGCCAAACCACAGTGTCATCACAGTTTAAGTCACTGGTGGATCATTAACTTTCATAAGGGCCTGAATGAGAACAAGGTGTGTTGTGGAAAGCTCCATTAATATGATGAACTCAGTTCTGCTCAATACTGATTTTTATCTCTTTATAAAATTCCACTTTTAATAGATTTTATAATTAGGCCATGAATATATGCAGTGGGCATAGTAAAATGCCAACAATTTATAATTTAAGTTTTTGCAAATTTCAGACTTTTATCAGTACTGTTGGCATTTTGCTTGTAGTCCAATTGCTTCATCTTCAGTTTTTCAGTTCTCCTTTTCTTGTTCAGAGAGAAAAATGTTAAAACCCAAAACAGACTACAACTGCACAAGAGTCTGGGTCAAAGTCTGTGTGGAAAATCCAAAATACAGTGGAGAGGTGATTGTCATTGAGATTGGATCTGTAACTGGATTTGTTAAACTGTGGATATTTGTTCTCGTAGAATGGTGGATCCAAAGAGAACCAACATCTTTACTGTTGGCATGCGAGTAAGAATGTTGCTCTCAGGCTGGCTTGAAAGAAACTGCATTTCATCTGCAGATAGGCCTTTGTCCTGCAGTTTGGTATTTAGTTCATTAGTGCAGTCACATCAACAGCAAATGCATTTGAGGGCTCTAGAGTGTTCTTGCATTTCTTCTCACAAAACTCTTAAGTATATATGCTTTTGAGTCCCATATTCTTTTTAACACTTTGCCCAGGCTGAGCCACCTGACAGCTGTGTGGTAGCCTCTGTCACAACGTTTAGTCTCGTGCTCCTCCGAAACTGCGAACAGACTATGTGTGATTCAGCGCTCTTGCCTTGACCAAGTTAACTATTCATTAACAACATGGTTAATTTTTAGCACTGACTTAGATCACCTGGAGTATAATACAGTGTAAAAATACCAGTTTCTGGGTTCGTTTCAGTCTTTTCACCTTGCATCTGATTCAAAAGTCCAACATTTTTCCCTGTCACATTTGGACAACCATCGGGTAAAACGCCCACGAGTGTGTCCCATTTCAGCCCAAGCCCATCAAAGCACTTACCTTCGTGAACAAATCACTCCCTGTCGTAGTCCCTTTCACTGAGTGCATTGCTGTCAGCGCCTCCATAATCTCAAACTCTTTCATTATCCCACGTACAAAGATGAATAACTGGCTTGTGTTGCGGACATCACAGCTTTTGTTCAGAGCCAAGAATAAAAAGGAAAAAAAACAGTCTGCTCGATCTGTCTTGGTACAGTTCTTCTGAAGAAGAGTACATTCACTTGTGTTCATTTTCTTCTTCCTCATGGCATATTAGCATGGCAGAGTCCACCAAAAAGTCTTTGATAAGATCTCCATCAGAAAATGGCTTACTTTTTAAAAAGTTTTTATGGAAAATCACAAAAATAGTCTTGACTGCTCTATCCCTGAATATGTAAAGCTTGATAAAAAAGTTCTTGTTGCTTTTCTCTGTAATTTCATTTCCCATGAAACCCCAAAACAGTAAGTCATTCTGTTGGAGTTTATCCAAAGAGAAAAGACTGTTTGGTGGCTGAAAAGGGACAAACTGGGTGATGTATATTTGTAGCCTGTTTTTTTTTTTATTTTTTATTTTTTGTGCATATTAAAGTTTTCAGGAGAACATGTTTGCTGGAACGATTGCAGAACCTTAACATTGACCAAGTTGGTTGGTAACTTTTTGTCTTTAATCACTGACGAAGCCCAACCAGCTATCAGAGTCTCTGACACATCCTTTGTGCACTTGGGAGCTTTACATAAATTTCCATTAAGACATTCAATGGCATGGTTGTATTCATGAATTGCATTTATGCAGGCATCTTATTTTGTGGGTTGGATTACATGTTTAATTTCATATGTTGGCTGGCTCTTACACGTGCTGAGGCTAATGCTGGTCTCCTGTTTGTGGTGATTGTTTTTAAAGTTTAAGCTTCTTTTTCATCACACCAACTTAATTAAATGTTGAATAATGTAATGCAGTAACACTCTAGTTAATGTTGTAACACACAGGGATCATTTACTTTGAATACTGTTAATTGGAGCCAGTGACTTACGACAAGTGTGTTTATACATTAATGTTGCTGTCATCTGTCTTGCATCCTTGTGGTGTTAAAAATGATCAAAACTCTCAGTTACCACACTTTCTTGCGTATTGCATTTGTGCACTTTCAGCTTGACTCCATTCATCATCAGTGCCCTTGTGATTATTGATTCACTGGTGAGATGGGGCGAGTGGATTGTGTAGCGCAGTGGTACATTAAGCTGCTCAGACCAGCTAAAAAATCAGATCAGGTATAACCTTGGTTACCTGGTCCAGAGACACAGAAGTCTGAAATTTTCTTTTCATATACATACACCTTAGAGAAACCCTGGCAAATAGAGACAGAAACTAACTTTAGCCGGAAGGGGATAGCTTAGGATAAGAAATGAATACTATCCCTAATAAATTAGTCAGCTGATTTCCAGCAATGCCTTTGTTCACTTTTTTAAAAATGTTTGCCTGGGCCTATAAAACAGACCAACAACATTAAAATGCGACAACAAGACTGCACATACCGACGATATTTTGTTATATTTAATTGCACCTTTAAAGGTGTCCCTCGAGTCCTACCTCCTATTGGTTTAACCTTTCCCCACAGAAATCACAGAAACTGGATTACTAGGATTACTAAAATGGAAAAACATTCAGCAGTTCCCCCATAAAGAACCACTGAATGGTGAAAGACTCATTTCAAATTAAATTTGTCAATTGTTTACAATTATTCAGTCCTCAAAGGAAAATGTAGTTTGACTGTATCACGTTTGAAGGACTACTTCAGGTCAGTTGAAATTTGACCACTGTTAAAGCTGAAGCCTATAACTGAGGCAGTGTTAGACAATGTACAAAACATGCAGTATTTATGACCTGATTTTAAGATATTTTGGAATAGATTTGGTTTTATTTATTAAAAAAAAAAAAAAAAAGCAAATTGATCTCTCCCATCAAGTATGTTATGTATAAATGACAGAGGGGAAAGTAACCATGTTAACTGCTGAAACATGTTTTTAAGACCAAAAAGGGAAAAAAAAAAATCAATAGTATATTGAAACTGTTGTGGCCTTAATGTCGTTCTGCAGAATCAGCAAACACCTACAAGTCACTTGACATGTCTTTCAACATAGACTAGCTGGAGGACTCCCACAGAAGCACATGTCTGAGGAAAAAGGGCGTACGAGAAGAGCTCTTCAGACAGCACAACTGAAATCAAACAGAAGAAAAAAAATGCACTGCTGTGCTTTACCTGTCCGTTTGTAGAAAAAAATAACCGAGATACTACTTTGTTCATTTTAACTTTAAAAACAAAGTCATTTCTAGCTGAAAATAAGCCATTCCTACTTACACTTTTAAGACAAGAAGACAGAAAATTGTGCCTCTGGGGATGGTGCAAAGTTCAGTTCAGTGTACTTTACAGAGTTTTCTAGTTTGCTGTAGCATTCCTGCTGTATCTGACTGATATAACTTCTTTAAACATCTTGGGGAGTCTGGACAAATGTCTTTTAACGAGGTTCAGCCAGACGTGGGTGTCTGGATGACCTGGGTTCTATTCTGAAGATTGTTACCTCTGTGGGTTGCCAGTGGAGCAGCAGTGACTGATGCTAGCCTCCCAGTATTTACTGAGAGCAGAGACATACAGCCCACTCACGCACAACAGTAGATACATCAGCATGGCACTAATAACACAATCCCTGTAAGGAATCTATGTGGTTATGTTCATCCATTTGTGTGTGTGTGTGTGTGTGTGTGTGTGTGTGTGTGTGTGTGTGTGTGTGTGTGTGTGTGTGTCATCCATACTAGAGCCTCTTTGTGTCAGTGTGCTATTGTGGGCTTATCTAGACTAATTAGGTTCTTGTAGTTCAGCTCATTTCATGGTAGGTTGACTACTTTCTTAAACATGAACTGTCTTCACCTTTCACTTTGCACCCTTTTTAATGTCAGCTTCCCCCTTATTTCTTTGCCTCTTATCTCCCCTAGGCCCTTGATGAAGGCTTTTAAAAGTTTTATGAAAAGTTCTGGTCCTCAAGTGTCCTGAGCTGAAGGTAATAAGCAAAAGAAGTGATAGGTAGATGAGGTAAAAAGATTAAGGAGATGAAATGGCAATATTTTGTGGAATAGTGTGCATAAGTATGCATGCACACTATTTCCTTTTTTGTTGTTGTTGTTGTTGTTGTTGTTGATCTGAAAAAAAAATGGTTCGGTCAGATGGTCTGTAAAGAATTGCTGGATAACAGTTTTGCTCATGCAGAAAAACAGAATTTATTGGGATGGCTAAAACTCACTTGACCTTGATGCTCGATTGCTAGCAGACCTTGGGTTGTTATCCAGACTGATGAGTCTCCAGTGCAAGTTGAGCATCCAGCCATGGAGTGAGTGTGATTTGGGAAGTCTTTGTCCTCTTCTGTGACCTAAACACAAAACCTGATATCCCAACTGATTTCTTTTCTTTTTTGGGGGCCAGAGTATTTGGATAAAATGGCTTTAATCAACTTCATTTTTTGGTATCCATCCATCTTCTTCTAGTGATGTGGTGGTTAGCTCAGCAACCTTACAGCAAAAAGGTCCTGTGTTCCAATCCTCTCCACACCTCTCTAGGGTGTGTCCTCCCTCTTGCCCTATGTCAGCTGGTATGGGATTCAACCCCTTGCATCCTGATTTATTGTTACACTTGTTGAAGTTATCACTTTTTAAACTAAATATTTCTGAGAGAAACACAGGGACATAATCACGCATACCCATAATGCAGCATCCTTATGTTTTGTTGTCTAATACATCTTCTCACTCATACAGGACATACACATGGATGCAGCAGGTGTAGCTGATAGATGAAAGGCTTAGGTGCTCTGCAGGTTGACTGTGCTGTGTTTGGTGTTGTGCATACAAAGCCATCCCCTGCAGAGATGGCCAGCCTGTTTGGTCCAAGAAAAATAGGAACATAATAAGCATGGGTTGGGTGTACATCTTTTTTTAACCAGCACATACTGCTGAAGTTCTGAAAGCTGTATTTGTTGTACTTTTCTGTAACTAAACTGTTTATGAGGATTTCATCATCCAGCAGCTTCTTTTGTCCAAGATACATTTTATTTCATGTTC
>NW_005187411.1:1441225-1446851 GCF_000239375.1 Pundamilia nyererei
CTTTTTTTTTCCCCCAACAGAAAACAGTAGGGTGCTTTTTTTCACAGGAATCTGATGATTTCTGTGGTGGAGGCAGTGTGTAGCTGGCTTGGAAGACTCCCTTCAGCTCCCTGTAACTCTTCTCTCTTTGGCTGCTGCTTGTGACACTCTGCTATGTTTAGGGCTCTTTGTTTAGGACAGAGTGTGCTAACACGTAAAGCAGATAGGAGATGGGAAACGAGGCACTGTGCAGGTTTTTTTTTTCTTTTTGAGGAGGGAGGTTCACTGTACCTTGCAAGCTTAGACAATACATTTGACTGCTGCAGTTTATTTTTGCTGTTTCTGAATGTTGTGGAAGTGTTGGTGGCCCAAATACGCCAGAGATGAGGTGATGTGGCAATGATGTGGCAGGTAATTATTTGTGTAGAGAACCACACAACACATGTTTTTGGCATCGTGTGCCCTGACCATATGTATTAGCTCTCTAACACAGCAAAGGTGTCAGTGCAATTTCCTGTGTACATGGAAAAAGTAATCTTCATGGTGTTCTCAGCTTTTGTTTTGTGCCAACAAAGCTTGTACCCCACATCCTTCCTCTCATCTGTACAGTGTGAAATGAAGGGAGAAACGCAGAACGGAGGAAAAAAGAAGAGCTGTAGCACAGGAGTGAGCTTGCCCTCATAAAAGTCAACCATCCGTATAATTAGCTGATGTGCTGTTTTTGTTAAAATCTGAGCTTTCACAGGTATTAATAATCAACTTTAGTTACTGAATGAAATTGACTTTCCAACAAGTTTATGTGGCCAAAACCTCCATCTGAAGATACTGAAAATAGAAATGCTCAAAGGGAGAAAAATACTTTTACGGCCTGTATCTGGTCTGAATAATAAGGGTCGTTTCAGTACAATTCATTTTCATTACACAGCGTACCGACACTCTTTGATTACTAAAAAGTCTGCCAGTGCGTTATGATTCCGGACATTTCACAAAGCTGTGTTTCTCAATCTGTCACACCAATTTGTAGGTAATAACAACCCCCCTTTGGGGTAAGGAGTTGCCAGATCAAATGAAAAAGAAGCCAAGCACTGTCAGTGATGAGAATAATTGATCTTATGGAAATGTGTTATTTATTTAAAAAAACAAAACCCTTTTCATAGACGGATCAGTTCATGATTCTTTAAAATCTGCCCCGACTAAAGACGTGTAATGTAATGCATTACAATCTGTCATGTAATCGGGTTTAGAATAAGAGAAGGCAACCAGGAAATAAGCTGCTCCCGTTTTGTTTTTAATAAAGCCTGACCAATAAATATGCCAGGTCCACATCAGTTCATTGCCGTTATATTGGTGTCAGCCTGCACAGTATATCATCATTGACATGAAATTGAAGTAGAGGAAAATCTTTTTTTTCTATAATCGAATGTGTAAAGAAAATTCAGAATTGCATCGTGACATGTCCTTCAAGAAGATTGCTTTTCAGTTCAGGAATAGGCTATTCTTCAAGCACTATGGACCAAACAGGAGATTGTTACTATAGACTAGTATTGTTTTCACCTTTTGAGTCCTACTGTAATGGAAGCCATCACAATGAGTACTGTGGATGGATTCATATAACCTTATTCTATAGACATGCTTGTCATGGTATATATTTATTGTACACGTGTGTAATTAACATGAACGACTTCACTTATTGACTTCTCTTTAGTTTACTTCATGTTTAGTTTGAGGTGATAAACAGTAATTTCTTAGATATGTAGTGGCTGAATGTTAAACCAGAGTCACTGTAATTGCCAAGAAGGCCTTGAATTAACAGATCATTTTTGTAAAGAACTTTGTGGTTTTATCTTCAGGGACTCATTTGTATATAACAAGAACAGGACAATGCACCACACACTTCTCTGCAGGGGATCTCTGCTGTTAAATCCCTGGTTGCTTGATTCTGTACAGTTCCACCTGTTCTTTGTTGGATAAAAGTCATCATATATGGACGTACTAAGGTCACTGTTGGCTGAATGCTACACTATTATCCTGGCTTTGTGCCTTCTCTAAAGTTTATCATGTGTTTGGCTGCAAACTTTGGCACATCTGCAAAAAGTATCTAGTCGTATAAAAACATATGCACATAACGCTGCCAGATGGCATATTTTAGAACTGTGGGTGTAGTTAAGCTGCTTTTACGAGTTCAGTGATGTTCTTCGATACATTTTCAAAATTAGTCATTGATCATCCTTTTTTAAATGAAGCATATTGTTCTGTTTTATCCAAAATATGTCTTATGTATTTTTTTCTGTGTTTGAAGTGTTAATGCAAATTAACACTCCCAACACTCCCTGAAATTCTTGGCAGCAGACAAAAAACTTGACACCTACAAAGTTTGACTAAAACAAATTTCAGTGGTGATAAATGACAGCTCTGAGAGTGGATGGGTCTCCTGTGTGTAAATTTACAGATGCAGCCAGTAAATCTTTTAGTCAAGAGCTCCTATGTGACTCTGTGTTGATGCTGCCTGAGATGCATGTCATTATTATTAATAATAAGAAAAGGAGGAGTATTTAGGGCTTCAGCTTAGACTAGGAGAGGAGCAGACCAGGGAGAGCAATGGATAGTGAGGCACAGATGATAGGGAGAAAAAGGGAGTGAAAGATCTCAGGGGTCCTGATCTCTGATAGTGTTTACTGGAAAGAATGAGGGTTTGAAATGGAAAGTAAAAGCTGGAAAGTTGTTACTGTTGTTAAGAACTTGAGCTATGAACTTTTTTTTAAATGTGTTTTTTTTTTGGGGGGGGGTCTCTATGGCTTCAGTATCTGCAAAAAACAAAAACAAAGATGCTCTGCTAGGTTGAGATCAGGTGACCGACTTGGCTGTTGAATATAAGTTCTTTATCTAGAGAAACTTTTACTTTGCTTTTGCAGTGTGTCCTGCATCTTTATCCATTTGCACTGTGAAGTGGCGTCAGTTTTGCAGCAGCCGTCACACTATCAATAAACACTAGTTGCTCAGTTCTACTGGTCATACATTCCCATGCTATATTATTGGCTCGATCATTTTAGACAGAGGATGTGGTATGGTTTGGATCCGTCCAAAGAGTTAGGTCTTTTTTCCCCCTAGACTCTACATCCCCTAATTGGTGTTTCCCTGCCCAAGTGTAATCTGGTTTTCCTGTTTCTGGGTGCAGACAGTGGTTTAGACCTTGTTGTTAACTGTGTTTACATTCATGAAGGCAAGGATCTCTTGATTGTATACTTTGATAATCACATGCCTAACATTCTCGACTTGATAGATGTTGGGAAGGTGTCTTTTTTTTGTTTGTTTGTTTTTTCCCTTCTTCTTTCCTCTTTTAAACCAACTATGCAATCGTCCACTTTAGTTGTCTTCTGTGGTCTTTCTGGCCTTTCACTGTTGCTGAGCTGGCCAGTGCATTCCTTCCTTTAAAGATTGTTGATTTGGCCACTTCTGAAGTTTTTGTTATCTCTGCATAAGGTTTGTTTTGTTTCAGCCTAATGATGACTTCCCTCTCTTGTGCTGACATCTCTTTGGCTCTCATATTGAAAGTTTCACTTAAGGATACAAAATCAAGTTAAGCACTTGGAATAAACTGTAGATCTTTTATTTGCTTAATTTGTGATGTAATCCAGTGTGAAGAGGCCTCACCCTGCCATGAACCTGCTTTTGAGTCAGTTGTTGTGTTACTTTGGAGTATTTAAAATTTGGGACTATGGATAAAATCAACCGTAATTACTAAACAGTCGATGTAATACTTTCATTAAATCCCTCAAGTTAAAGTGTTCAATCAAAACCTGATTGTTTAATTTAAACTCCACTATAGTGGTTCACAGAGACAAAATAGTAAAACTTGTAATTGTACTTGTACTCGTAACTGCCCGGAGACTTTTGAATCTAATTGCAGATGGCTTAATTATTTCCTTGCCACAGTTGATCCTTGAGTTGTGCTTGTAGGATTCTTTGTGATTGTTTCACTTTGTCTGACTTAAGACTTCAATAAGCTGGTGATATCTTTGCATACTTAAGGTCATATAAATTGAAGTGTATTATCTGAAATTGGATGTTTCCTCCAGAATATTGTTATCTGTGGAGTCCTGGTTTTGTGGCAGTTAAGAGACTCGTTTGTTCTACTTCCTCGTGCTGCTCATGTATGTCTTCCCTTCATTTACAATTCCTTTGATGGTCAGAATAATTGCATAAATAAAACATCTGTCTGTGCCAAATGGGCTGATCAATTTGTGGATGTCCACTTGTACTTTAACCTTGTGTGCACACACAACGAAATGCATCCAATCTTCAGGGTGTCCAGTATTTTCTTTTAATTCCACCACCAGTTTGTAAACTTGCTCCAGAGACAGATAATGAGGCAACATCATGAAAAAGTTCTTAGTACATTTTTTTAATTTAGTCATATTTACACAGTATAGGATATACAATTTTCTTTATATTCGACTTTTACTATTCCATTTCTGAGACATCTGTTGTCATCTTTACAGAACCTTTTAAGTGGATGGGGAGTTAATAAAGCCAAAAGCATGCTGTATTCGAGCTAGCATTACAGACAAATACACACACAAAGAGCTGTAAGAATGAAATTGCCATGCGATAACCCCGGGGGACTCGTCTGCCTGGCTGAAAAACCTTAACAAGAAGCATGATATTTCTTTTCTGCTTCAACAGGCCCTTTCTCTGGAGCTGTCCAATTATCTTTTGTTTAAATGTCTTTACTGTATAGTAGCTAGTGTGTGTGTGTGTGTGTGTGTGTGTGTGTTTAAATTGTGTAAGAAATTAGCTAAGTGTAGGATTTCTGAAAAATAAATGAAACTGGCTTATCAATGAGACATTAGAATGAAGCGTCTGGCAAGCAAAGATATTTTTATTATATAATAATACTGTTGTGTTTCCAGTTTAGATCATGTTTGAAAATACAGCTCACCTCACTCAAAACTAAGACATTAACGTATGTGATGTAAAAACATCTACTGTTATTTAAAAACAGTAAATACAGCCAATAGTTATATATTTTTTGGCTGTTATTCCCAAATTGATGCAATTACAAGATGAGTCCCAGATGTACTGCTGACCCCATTTTTATGCATGATATGAATATTTTAAACCCTATAGCTTTTCTAGAAATTTAAACTTAATGACCACAAGAAGTGCTGTTGATCTCATTAACTTCCCATCTTTCATATAAGACAATGTTTTAATAGCCCACAGCTAACTCTGTATAACTGGGCAGATGTCATAGTACACCGTAACATCCACACATCTCTTTGCATTGTTTTTAGTCCTACTGCTTCTGTGCTGGACTTTCCCTGTTGGTGCAACTCATGCAGCTCCTTCACACACAACGACTGTAGACAAAAGTAGTAACACAAAGTTTGTCCAAATGGGATTATTTCATATTCAGTCTCAAGAGATCAGCTGTTGAATCATTAATCTTAACAAGCCATATGCTGACTTTAGTTAGGTTAGTGGCATCTAACCAAGAAGCATAATGTGCAGCCTGAGAACTAAATCACTCTACAAGCTTTTTCTTTGTTTTCTTTGCCTGTTTTCTTAACTGACAAAAGTGCAAAAGGTTGTTAATGTTTTGTGCATGGTACCAAATGTTTTAATTACTAGGACTGCAACTAACTAT
>NW_005187411.1:1446992-1473204 GCF_000239375.1 Pundamilia nyererei
GCAACTAACTATTATTCTTTTTTTTGTAGTCTGCCCATTTTTCATCGATTAGTTGATGATTATTTCAATAACTCTTATGTCCACTTCCTATGGGGAAAACCTCCAGTTCTAGGCTCCAGTGCCTCACCTGCTCAAGTCTGCCCATCTGTAAATATCACCCTGTTTCTCGTCAAATGAAAATGATAACCCAGGAAAAATTTTAAAGCTGCATGAGCCTCTTTACAGGACAAACTCATCTATATGCTGGTGCCTAATACTAGTTCAACAGAACACAGCAGAGGCTCTGAAAAAGATCTTGCATGATCCATGAGAAGTTTCTGACAGGCAAGCTAACTTAACTCTCTAAAACTGTTTGTGCACTACAGTAGTTGTTGTCGTGGAAGGAAAGCTCCACTTTACACAGTCTGCAGATAACTGTTTTATTCTGTGAAATGCTTTCACATTTTTTTAAAGTCTCTTTCTCCATTTTCTGCCATCCTCCTGTTTTGTCGTTTGCGCTATTTTTCTTCTTCATTAATATTGAGTGAAGTCTTGGCAGACAATGTAGGCAATACTCTCCCCATAGCTTCCTATAGTTACAAAAGCACATTTCCGGGGTTTTAGAATAGGATGTGTCGACAATAAAATTCTGCGTTGATGAATTTTCATAGTTGACGATATCTCTTATGGTGGCAAGTTGTTGCAGCCCTTTTAATGACCTTGTGATCACGGCCTGGTCTTTAATGTATCAGCCTCTAGAGAAACAAGTAAAATCCTGGGACTTCTTTTTTTTTTCACACTTTGTTGTATCTTTTCTTTTTTTCCGAGAGGCCAATATGTTTATCTTATATTAGATGTTCCATTTCTTTGTACATTCCCTCATATCCATTCTGGTAGTTTTGGCCAGGAATTTGCTGACATCTGTGAATCTCTGACTGATATTGAGACTTTGAGACATACAAAAACTGCAGTGAAAAAGTAGCCAGAAAATGGGAGCCGCAAATACTTTTTGACATCTAAAATGAAGATAACACTGTATATATTGTTTTTTACCTTTTTGTGAACAACTAAGGTGTGTTGCTTATGAAAACCATGAAGTGCTACAGAGAAAATTACATTTTATTTATGTAATTAACACATTTTGAACTCTTAAAGAAATATAACAAAAGGAAAGGCACCCAGCTGAACTAAAATGATCCATGTAGCAAACAAAAACTGTTGTGAGCCTCCACCCTTATATCGCCTTTGGACTTTTGGAGCCTTGACCTGACACCCGCAATCACGCCTCGCCGCCTTAACGTCTGTGCTATTTGTGCTGTTGTTGGTATATGTCGGGCTGTGAGCTGAAAAGCTACAGCCAGCTGTGTGTGTACAGCAACCGTGTGTGAAAAGTGGTCAATAAAGAGATGCTGAAAAGCATGTTCATGGAAACATCATTGGTTCTACCGTGATATCTTTATAATGGGACTTCTGCTCGTGAACCTCTGCGCACAGCGTCTGCAAATCGGGGCTGTACGAAGTCACTTTCATCTTTACGCAGGACTGTAAGCTGTCATCTGTGAGGCGTGAGCGGTGTTTGTTTTTAACACAGTTCACGGTGGAGAATAGCTGCTGACATAATGTGGATCCGAAGATCCATAACTGGCCTACCTGGGGTTGAAAGTCTCTATAAATGCACGGCGTTTCAGCGGTTACACCGGTTTCCGCGAGTGTGACGCTTGAGCGATGAAAAAATAATAAAATATAATTTTATTTTTATATTTCAATGTCACAATAATCTTCCAATTTAGAACTACAAATTAAAAAAAAAAAAAACTAACACAAATAAAATACACTTCAGCTAAATATTTCTAATTTATTTTCCCAAACCGCGCAGAGCCGCACTATAAGGACTAAAGAGCCGCATGCGGCTCCGGAGCCGCATGTTGACGACCCCTGGTGTAGGGTCTCAGAAGGGTTTGCTTTACCTAAGACTTTGGATTTATACTTCTGTGTTAAATCTATGTTAGGCGACTGCGTTACCCACTATACCTATGAAAAAATAAAATGCTGCTATCAGCGTCTTCTTCTTTTTTTCCCCCCAAACTGTCGGCTGTAAAAATATGTTCTCATTGCTCATGGAGAAGAATTGGCTTGTTAACCTTCTGTAAGTGATTGAGGCTGGGACTGAAAATTATTGATTAGTTCTTTTTGCAGAAAAGCCCTTTCAGCTCTCACAGTAAATATTTGGTTGGCTCTCTCCAGCCAGCCCTGAGTTTAGAGAACAATGCATACAGCATATGCTGAATAATGCTGTGGCAAAGCAAATATTTAACATTCGGTCTCCGTCACTGCCTCTACACATAAATAAATAGACTTAAGTAGAACTGCTGAGCTATTCATTCCATCTCTGTGAACTGTAATCATTGTCTCAAGTTTTACCTTTCAATTTCCTTTCTTTTTTTTCTTCTTTTGTTTGGGGGGGGGGGGGATTCCCTGATAATTCATAAATTAAGAACTCCAATATTAATGTACATCATCTTGTATTCTTTTGTAGGTTGCACTCTGCTACAACCTTACAAAGCTGTATCTCTGCAGATATGCTGCTGCGGCGTCTCCATACTCTTACTTTGTGCTCCTTTTAATATCTCCTCAGTGCATGCAAAATTTAAAGGGAGTGGGAATAGTTTAACACAGTACATGCAGAAATATAGTGATATGTTACAAATTGTGGATGGATGGAATGATAATCCACATATCTCTACGACAACTCTACTCATTATTCTACTTGTCTTTTGATGTATTCTAATTATTATTTTTTTTATCCCGTACTCTGCAGAAATATTCCGTACTTTGATATGCTCAGCATGTGGTGAGTCATAGCTGTCTTAGAAGGAGCAAAGAAGGTTTAAAAACCTATGGAAGGGAAAGCTTCTCTGTGAAAAGCTGGAATAATGCATAGTACGGTTGATACCATCAGATGTAATGAATTCGGAGGCGAATTTGATTCCATGGTCATATGCTTGCTGAGCCTGATGTTTCTTACATAATTTTAAAGCTGCTAAGTATTGATTTTGAAGTGAGGCACGTGGAATTGCTGAGCCAGTACATTTAGAGTTAACTCTATCAATCTCTTTAAAGGGAGAATGGATTTATCTTTGGCCCCAAAATAGAAAAGAATTTTGCCTTTTAAGCACGTCCGATTGTAGCTACAGTCTTTGAGAAGATGCAAGGTTGAATTTGGAACTGTGTGGTGTTATGTATTTTTAGCCCTTGCTGCAAATTTTCTGTATGTAACAAGGAATTGCACCACTTTATATTTACAATAACGATGCACTATTTCAATCAACAAAATTTATTTTGAACATGCTTTGCTAGGGAGGTTAACATGGAGAATGATTTGTACTCCCTGAGTAATATGTGCTTAAGGCTAATTCTACGTGAGCCAGCTTTAGCTCTTAACAGTGTGCAGTGCTTATGGCAGTGATTGGGACAGTATCCAAAACAGTCTCCTAGAAATTCTAACTTAGTCTTTAGTCTTTCTAATCCTTTAACTCTCGAAGGCCACAAATGAGCTGCAGACTGAGTGAAAGAGTGTAAGCAGGAACAAATGCTGGAGAGAATGAGTGACGTTATAGAGCAGTCATGCTATGCTAGATTCAAGCAGCACAAGAGCATGGGATTCTGAAGTACTGCAGGTCGCCAGAGGTTTTGTGCACATATATCCACTGTGCTCCTTTACTAATGTTTCTAATGCTGGAGTATTTGGGCGTTGGTACTATGTTTATTTGCTTGTTTATGAGTCTATCCTTGTGAGTTCATTGCAGTCAGCCCATTAGATGTGGATCAGCTTTGATGCAAATAGACAGCACTGAATCTACTAAGCTTGAGTAATTGGACCTTGTGGGGAACATCAGACCCACTTCTGGAAAATGCACACACTCATTACAGCACAATCACACTCATGTAAATGCACTGTTTCCCATAATATCACTCTTTGTAACGGTTATCTGACAAAAGGCTAATCTTTTGAGATTAGAATAATGGCTTTTTTGGACAAGCACTTTCTTTTTTGCAATTGCAGAAGACACAGAGATGTCAAGGTCATTGAGATTGCTTTGATACATGCTTAGGGAGTGCCATGTTGTCACAGAAGGTGAGCAGGACATAGTCAAGTTCCTCCACTAACTTTCAACTTAAACATTTTGTAATTGTAGAATTTTTATACAAGGGCTGCACAATTATGGCCAAAATAAATGCGATTGTGATTATTCAGTGATTTGATGGTAAAAAAGTTACACAAACATTACATTGCTCTCACATCCACGTGAATCCAGATGGAATGCGAACGGTTGGTTATTTCAGTGCATTTTTGTGAGCTGTGCAGCTTTATACAGTGTGCAGGCTCAGTTTTGTGGACATTTGAGTTGATGTTAGGCGATTCAAGTCTTTATTCATTAATTATACTGCAATTTGTGCTGTGTTTTCAGGTAGTTGAATTAAGTTAGCTGTGTTTCTTTTGTAGCGCTGATTTCTTCCTGGTTAATGTCCCTTCTGCTAAATCTGCTGTATTTCCAAACAACAGAACATTCTCCACTTTGAGGACCTATCTCTGTGGCTTCTGCTCTGCTGCACATTAGAGTTTTGTCTGCTTTTTAATACAGTATTACTTGTCCAAGCCAGTCCAGGAAACTTGGTGAAGCGTCATGGTGAAGGAAGCCGCTGGGATTGACTCATGCAGGCGTGTTGTTTGGTGGTGATTTTGGAAGTGCTTGAATCACTTTTGCTTTTATTTTCAGTATCACTCAAACGTGTTAATCTAATTGTGGGAAACCAAGATTTTGATCAAGATTAAAATGTGATTACTTCTACAGCTCGGCTTTGTATTATATATTCCACTCACCTCCATCATAATGGATAGGTCAGTATTTACTGGGAAGTAATTAACTAACTATTTAACATAGAAGAGAGCTAGGTTTGTGTATTCATTGTTCCATGTAGTATTGCTCTGAATGTGTCTCTTCATTATGCAGAGGCAAAGTCAAAAGCAGAAAATATGCAAAAGGTTTCAGAAACCTTATTACTGTATATTAGTGTCAGAATAATTGTGGTGGGTGCACAGTTGCAGTTTCTTAGACCCATCTGTTTAGCCACAATTTCCTTTTCTAATTCTGACTTCCAATATTAGCCCCATAATGTTTTAATCCACTCTGTTGCATCTGGAACGCTGAGTTTTTATTTAATTGGCGAATTCTAATTACATTTGAAAGTTTGAAAATAAGCTTTTAAAAAGTGTTAGCATAATCTTATATGAAGTTGGGGTTACAAACTTGAAGCATATAAAGGAAAACACATTTTTTATGCTCTCTCCTCCTCATAACTAGCACGCTTTACTGTGTCTAACATGCTCATTTTTACCTTGCTACTTTTGAACAAGAATGCTCTATAATCAAGGCATTTCGTGGTGGTTGTGAAATGACTGAAATGTAGAGTTGCCAGAGAAAAGCATGAAATTGGAATTTGGCCTTGTCTGCTGAACTTATCAGAGTTGCAAAATGAAATGGAAAATATAATCGAAACTAGGCTGTTAGTTTTCTTTTCTGCGATTATATCTAACAAAAAGGCAGAACACCTCTGGGACATTATGACACAAAGCTGGTTTTCTGTTTTCTGTTTTTTGTACATGACGATTATAACAGTTTTATTTTCAAGAAACTGTGATGGTTTCTTTCTAACTGAGCTGTCGTGCTCATACTCTAACTGAACAAGCGGGGGTAAAAGGAGATAGCTAACCCTCGTCGTGTCTTTGATCACGTCATATTGAGTTTTCCTTTTCTGTGATGGCTCTTTGATCGTCTTCTTTACTCTCCCCACCCATACCCTGACATCTTTTTTAAAAAAATTTTTAAATCTTTGACCTTCTTCTTGTATTCAACATCTGTTGGCCTTCATCTCTTGTTTATCCTTCATTCAGAACTTTCTCACTGTGTTACTGAGGAAAATGACAAGTCTTTTGATGTAAAGCAAAAACAGGCTTCCCTTAGAAGCACAGTTAGACCACCCGTTAACTTTTGATGAATCACAGATGAATGATTATAACATGTTTAACACTTGAATTCACTTTATGAAATGGTTTAATTGTCTCGTGATTAGTCAATGATTAATAGAAGGGGTTATAATACATTTAAATTGCTGAAGTCATTACTGAAGATGCAGAGGTTATAGGGCATGCAAAGTAACTGTCAGAAAGCTATTGTAGATTTGCTGTAGTACACCCTTACACCACTAGTTGAAGAATAGCTATTAAATGATACGGAGAACTCTTGCAGTACTCTAACTGCATCTTGATTTCTGGAGAGATTTACAAGTTTTTAAAAATTAATCTTGAAAGGACGGTGCTCTTCTAACTAAAGTGCAGTAAGTTGGGTACACACAGCATCCTCTGAGCAACGACTAGCCTATGAAGTTGTAGCAATGAGCATATTTTAGGTGTAACAGTATATACAAGGTACTCAGTAAGCTAATAGGGTTTTTTGTTTTGTTTTTTTTAAAGGTAACAAGCTTCCAAGTCCAGTGTAATGTTGAAGGTTGTTTGACTGAAATTGCATCTCCACTTCAGCCAGTTGGTTATGGGTGAAAACAGCTCTGTTTCTTAGCTCCTAGTTAAATAAACTGGTGACAGTGAACCCTGTGAGCTCTCTCTTTGTCTTGTGTTTCTTATTGTAAACAAAAGCTGGTATGCACATGATATTAATTTATTATATGTTGAAATGATGAGAGACTCAGAATCTACCAGTGCACACTTGCCTATATTTGTATGATTTCTTGGTGTAAAACTGTATCAACTGAATAACTACTACTGAGGAACAGAGCCTCATGACCAAAGCAATACAACGACTTCCACCATGATATTGGTTTTCCATTCTAATGAGACATTGAATCCAGCTTGGTATGTGTATAGCTCCTGACATTAGCAGACACTGCCAGAATAACAAAAACAGAAGAAAATAATAGCATGCTCTGCTGCTAATGTGGAAAGCTGAATAATTGATTTCTAGAGCCAAAAAATATACATTTCTGTCACAACAGGATAAAGAAGGAAAAGGTTTCTCTGTGCCTGGTTCTGCTTACCAGTCACAGGTTTATTAAAACCTTAGCGTAAAGCTGTGAAAATTCCTTGCATTTCTATATAGTGATGGTCTGCTGTAGGGAAATATCTGAGACATGCTCATCCCAAAGTTGGAGTGACTTGGTTAATACAGGCTCAGAGCTTGGTGCCACCTGTTTTTCTTATCTAACTATACTAATACTGAACACTGGCCTTACTCCAATTACACATTCTGCTAACAAAATAGAAGCAAAACTACCGACCAGCTTCAGAAATGCTTAAAATTGTAAGTATTTCACATCAAAAGTTATTTTGTGTGCAAGCTTTCTTGATCTTCAGGATTTATGATTGATGCCTAAATGTTGGTTTCACCTGAGGTGCTAGTTCATGTGTCTGTTACACATGAACTAGCAGCCAGTTGCATGTCAATGAAAGCTTATAGGTCTAGTGTGGAGACAGTTAATGTAAACCAGAGATTTGTTTGGCATCTGACCTTGTGCTGCTACTTATTGCAAGCCAGCTTTAAACAAACTGACACTGAAACAGTATCCTGTAAATAAGCAATTTTTTCAGTACGAAAGTATGTGAAAATATACAGTGTATACAATGTAGGGCTGCAACAATTCAAGTAATTTGACTCTAAAAGATTTGCAACACAAATGCTTGTTTTTAAAACATTGCGCGCCATGGAAACGCAAGCCACATTTGGGACTAAAAACAGACATGCAATACAAACGTATTTAGGAGCAGCATGTGAATAAAAAGTTTGGCAACATTAAGCCCACGCACACTGATAACTCAACAGCAGCAGTGACCATGACACTAGCACAGTTCAACTTGGAGTTGGTTTACAAACACATTGCGAAGAAGCGGCGCCGTTACTGAGAAGGTGAGCTCAGACTGAGTGATAGAAAATGTGTTTCTCACGTCCAAAACAACAGTGCTGTTCCTGTAATCACCAATAAAATCTTCACTGGGAAAAGCCTGGCTTCATCAAATCACCCGATTGACCAATGCTGATGTGAAGAAAAGCAAACTTTGTCGTGTGATTGTGTGGTGACCACTTACAGAGCCAGTCCTCAATTGCCCCTTTTATAATGTCTTAAGAGTTAGCTGGCCAAATCAATACACGTGAGAAGTTGGCTGCTGCAACAACAAAGGAGCCTAGCATTGCTCTGTTCTTGTATCATTAGAAATGTGACACTATCACTGACCAATTAAGCTTTGTTTTTGTTTGCCTTTTCCCTGGAACATGAGAGCTGATGAGGCATGTAAATGAACAAGTCTGTTGAGAAGGCAGTGAAAATTGGAAGGTAATGGTCTCTGTTTTCACTTTGCTTTGATCGATTAGCTTTAGAATAACAAACAAAAGTTCCTGAATAAAGTGCCCGTTGGCTGTTGTGCAATAAGCTGACTGTTTTCTCAAATTGATTTTTTTTAACATCCAGGATTTTTGACAACAACCAAAATGATTTGTAAATAAGATTGTAGCGCTCTCAGATGACCTTCAGCTCTAGACACTGAATG
This sequence comes from Pundamilia nyererei, assembly GCF_000239375.1. NCBI lineage: Eukaryota > Metazoa > Chordata > Actinopteri > Cichliformes > Cichlidae > Pundamilia > Pundamilia nyererei. The sequence continues at coordinate 1,455,586 of NW_005187411.1, forward strand.
ATGATGGCAGATTTGCATCAAGACGTTAAAGCCAATGCCAGAAAAATCAGTGCATATGTATAATGGCTTTGCAGCTCCATAAATATAGTTCATTATTCATTTATTTTAATGACTAATATAGACTGAGTGGTTTTGAGTGATACACATAGGCAGTGATAGGCAATATAAGACCTGCACCACCTTGCAATCTTAACCTTTAAGAAGATTCACCAGACACAACTTTATTATTTAAGAGTTAGGAGTTCGCCTTGTAATCGGAAGGTTGCCGGTTCGAGCCCCGGCTTGGACAGTCTCGGTCGTTGTGTCCTTGGGCAAGACACTTCACCCGTTGCCTACTGGTGGTGGTCAGAGGGCCCGGTGGCGCCAGTGTCCGGCAGCCTCGCCTCTGTCAGTGCGCCCCAGGGTGGCTGTGGCTAAAAAGTAGTGAATGTGTGTGTGAATGGGTGGATGACTGGATATGTAAAGCGCTTTGGGGTCCTTAGGGACTAGTAAAGCGCTATATAAATACAGGCCATTTACCATTATTCTCAGAAAGATATTTTTCATTCACAAACATTAAGGATGAATTTGATTAATAGCATTGTTGTTGAATCCCACCATATTTATTGGTAGCCTGATTTTATCAGCAGTTTTCATCTGTTTTTATCAATGTTTATAATGGCCATAAAATTACAATTCAAAAAGTAAGAGATGAGAGAACCACCCTTGAACTATGTTACAAGTGCTGACGTTACCTAGTGCACTTCCAATGTTTGCAGCTCGTGTTTGGAAAGCCACAGATGCAACAACTAGTTGACCCAAGTATAATCAGACAGGCTGTAAACGAATAAAGACATTTATTATACATAACAAATGTTAGGAAAATCCGTTTGTTTTGTTGTTTCATATGTCTGATAATGGCATATATTCAAATAATATAGATTATTTATCTGTTATTTGAATACTGGTGTAGCATTTTTTCCTGTTATCCACCCAGTTTTTACATCTAGAAAATATGCAGCTTAAAAGGTGATGTAGACTACAGTTATGTCAAGTAAAAATGAGCTGACTTGAAAAACAGTGGAAATTCCCGATCAGCACAAATTTTTTATTTTGTGTATGTGACATAAAATAAAAAAAATTATGTCAGTAGCTTCATTATAAAGTTAAACTTGTAACAGCCTATATTTAAATGCTGCTCATTTTGTCTTGATTTCACTGATATAAAGAAAGGTATTGCTTGTTTGTCAGTGACGGCTAAATTAGTAAGATTGCTGGACTTCATTGCATCTCTAATTCAGCAGCTGGAGGGGGACTCCAGCTTTATGAATGCTTTCATTTATATGATTGTCTTTTGCAGTGTTTTATTGTGGAAATAAATATTGCAATAACGCTTAAAGAGACAATACAGTTTTGTCTTCTTGGGATTTCAAAGTTTATGCAGCAGAACACCGGTAAGAGATCTTAATAAAACTAATGACACACTTACCCTGAAAGCTCAAGTATCTAATTTGACAATATAGTTCACTCTCTTAAAGATTAATGGGAGATGAGCCTGATCTATTATACAGTTTCCAATTGCACTGTGGCTCATTACCATAATATAATCTAAGGAATACACAGGGTATAACCAAATAATGTTAAGCACTGAATGATACCACAGTTTCAATTGTTTGAATAAATACAGTATAATGTAGTATTAGTTCCCATTTCATGAAAATGCTTTGTGATTGTGTTCTGTGTTTTTCTTAGTAATTCAGTAAAGCAAACACATTTACATTTACATTTACATTTTTGAGATGGCCTCTGTGGAACCTGCTAAAACTACCTGTATATGCTTACAGAAAGAATGATTTGCAATATATTTTAAGTTCAAACACAAAAAGGTGTTCAATATGATGTTTATTGTATATACAGTTCTTTATGTAACATCTTAAAAAACAACTACAGAAGTAGAAATTGTTCGAAACACGCTTTTCTATTCTACCTGAACACTGAAAATTCTTTATCCTTCCAAGAAGAAACGCCCAACTTTAGAGCAGAAACAAGCAAATAAAAGAGCATGGCACAAAATAATCTGAATTACAGCATCTGTCTCAAATCTACTTTGGGTTAACTTCACAGTCCACAATGTCCATCTTTTATGTACAGTATATGGAACAGACATGTCATCTTGTTCCAAAGGTTTCTTTGTTTTTTTTTAAAGATCTTTTTATCAGTTTTGATTTCCTCCCATTTCGATTGACCCACTTCTTAAACTTTTTTTGGCTCTCCACTGCCCAGCTGTGTCAGGCCTTTCGGCAATCCCTTCTCTCACTGTGATTACAGTGCAGATTTGACTGCAGTATAGTGTGCTTGTGAGTGGCATGCATGTTAATTGTGATAATGAAGGTCACCTAGAGGAGCAACTGGAGTCGCTCTCTGAATTTACAGTACTCCCTGTAGGGAAGTCGCTGCCCGGTGTGAACCTCACCAGGATATCGAAAAACACCATATGCTCCCCACCCACCACCTCACACCTTTTCCAGGCCTGCCACTGAGAAATTCAATCATAGAGCCAAGAGCCTTTTGAGATATGTGTGATATTGTGAGCTCTACTGTCCAAACTTGCATCAATTGAAACAAAGAACAAATTGAACTAAAATAAGCTCTAGAAAGCTTACCCTAGTCAAAGTTGCAGTCATTCCATTTAATCATGATTTTGCCAAGTAGGAATAGAAATGAATCAAAGAAACGCCACCTTGAAATCAAGCTGCAGGAGATGTGGCAGAAATGATCTCGGCATTTAATTTGTACCTAGCAAACACAATCAAAATAGCTCAGAGTAATCCAGATTGTACACCTGCAACAAACAAGTTAATATTGATGTTGGTGGAGCTCAATACAGACTCGTGCTGACATTCTTGCCATAATCACCGTTTTTGATGTGGATCCAAGTATGTGGGAGGGTTTTTTGTTGTCGTTGTTTTTCTTGACTTCTTTTTTCATTTATTTTCTCTGGCGGAAGAATCCTCTCTGTATATGATGGAAAAACTCCTGGGATGAATTTGTATCTAATTTTTTGTTTTCTCAGATCCAAAAGTAGGCAAGAATACCTTAGTATGCACACAATGGGCATGCAATATTGAGATAATTCAAAAGATTTTATTATATAAAACATTGTACTAAAATTCAAATAACAATGGATATACTAGCTGGTATATTGGCTGCATTGAAACAGATTTGACTTTTTCTTCCCAGCGAGGGGAAAGATCAATGTTTGTCATGAAAAGAAAAGTATAATAAAATGCATGGATGTAATAATGTTAATGACTTGTAATGAGAATACTATTGTACATTCTTTGGATTTGCCTTCTGTTTAAATCTATAAATGTTACTTTCATTTAAAACAGTATTTGCTTAACACGAGAGATTTGGTATACTAATAATATATAGTGAGATATCTTCTGTACATCAAGTTTTCATTGCATGTGTTAAGGCCAACACCTGACAGTTAGACAACTTGATGTTTAGTGCTTGTCATGAGTCAAAGGTTAAACAGGATATGGACTGGCACTTTGTGTCCTGTCACCAGGCCAGAGATGCCAGTCTTCTGTTCAGACTTCCTTTGTCAGCCCTGGGTGGTCTTTACTGTGGTATTTCACATTAAGGGCATGGCATAGCACCCCTGCAGGCTCCCTGACAATGCGGTATCAATACACACTGTGTCAGTAGTGGGATGCCAAGCACACACACATACAAACAGGAGAAAATGCACATTTGTTTGGTTTCTCATATGTTTCTTAAGTAGAATGTGAGAACACCTGAGGTTACTTTAAAGACATGTTTCTTTTTAGTTGTTAGGGTTATAAGATTCTCTCTTTTTTTCCTGCATGACTCCATGCTAAACATGGAAGGAATGATCTCATACTTTAATACCAATCTCACAACCCCCAGCTGTTTTCCTACTGCATGGAACATCATTCATGGGAAGACCAGATGGAAAGCCATTGACTGCGGAAACAAATGAAACTTTTTCCTGCATGCTCACGCAATCTGTGCCCTTCAGTAACACCATTTACATGTGTGGGTGTTTGTGACAAACCCTCCTCCCCCCCCAGGGTTCATATTCACTGTGTCCTTTCACTCAGTGCTCTGGAGTGCAGCGTCAGCCTTTGCTCTACAACTGCTATTCAATTGGAGATGAGTTTCAGCTCAAGATGCGGTACAATGTCATAACACTCCGATTTACTCTTACAACCTGAGTCATACTATAAAACTATCAGTTTCAATTAGATGTGTGTTTGGTTTGAGACTGTGAGCTGGAGGAAAGCTGTTTTCTACGTTGGACTGAAAGTCAAAATAAATATCCAGCGTGTGTCGTCAAGCCTAATGGATACTTTGTATTTCAGGTCTGCTGTTGTTGATAATGTCCCAGTATTCACCCTGTTAAGGGTCTCCGATTGATTGATTTGTAATGTCTTTATTACACTTGTGGTAAAACAGTATGCTGCTTGACTTGAATTTACTATTATTTTTTTTAAATAACTCAGAGTACAGACTCTTTTACCTTGGTGTTTTCATTTTCTTTAGATTTACAGCACTCTCCAGTAAAGCTGTGCACCTAATTTATTCTTTGGGTATATCTCATACAGATCTAGACTGTATTACAGAGCTGTGTGTCAAGCTGAAACCTGGTTTAATGTATCACTGCACACATGTTCACAGTGTACTGTTGTATGTGTTTATGTGGCCAGATCACCCTCTGTTTCCTCCCTTGACACCTCTGTTATGAATCCTGCATTATTAATCTTTTTCTCCACTCCTCCTTTGTTCCTGAGAACAGGGATGATGAATTTAAACGGAATGAAGGGAAAAGCAATTAATTTCCTCACCCATGTAATTTGAATAAACTTTCCCTTTTCAATTGACTTTAACTACCGAACAAATGGGCGAATTATTTTATCATTTTGAGACTCCTGTATAGGGATGGGTATCGTTTAGGTTTTATCCGATACCGGTGCCAAATCGGTACTTTTGAAACGGTGCCGGTGCTTAAACGGTGCTCGAACCGGTGCTTAAAGAATGGAGAACACAAACTTTGTCCAAAAACCTCTCATGTTCAGCTGTTTTGTTTTGTTTTTTTGTAAAAAGATAACAATGTTAGCCTTTTCTGCAGCTATGGGGCATATATGGTATCACTCTTGGCTGGAAGCAGTGCTTAAACAATGGAAAAAAAACACAAACTTTGTCCAAAAACCTCTAATGTTTTATCTGTTTTCCACTTTTTCTTTGGTCATTTTAGCCTTTTTGTCCAGGGTGAAGGGAGTATCTGCCATCAAACAAGAAGACAGCCGCATGTAGCTATGATGATGTTTGCTAGTTCACCTTACATGCATTAATGTAATAACGTGGTTAGCCTACTCAACGTAAATTACACTCGAACAACATTAAGCGACTCACGCAGAAAGAACGGCTGCTGCTGCATCATCATCCTCATCATTTCTGCTACACTGGCAGGGCTAGGGGCCAGGACTCTATTCTTCGTGTTTTTGGGGGATGTTGCTCCGGGTCCGATAACTGGCAACCCACCCAACGTGCACAGTGTGAGGTCTCGCAGCAAGCTATCAAATACGGCGCATTTCTCGGCTTTTAAAAAAACCCGCTATGCGTCGCCAGGTGTTTCATCGGATTTGAGGTGTTACCTCCTTTGACAGTATCACAGTATCAGCTTAAAGCACTTGTTGCAGGCTGCTGAGTTTGCATATTTTGCTGTGAAGTACAGCCAGACTTCTGACCGCTTCGCCTTGGACATTTTTAATCTGTAGCTCTGCTCTGACAGAACGTACGTACCTGGCCCCGCCTACTATCCTGGGAAACGTAAAATGATTGGCTAGAATCTAAAGTGATCACAGCTCAGGGGAAAAAAAGCACCGAAATAAAGCACCGAAATGTGCGCTGCTTTTCGGTCTGGTTACTACCGTTTATGTCAGAACCGGTGCCATCATGGCACCGGACACCGGTACCCATCCCTACTCCTGTAGTTAATTGTCTATTTCCATTTTCAATTTGGTGGTCAGGTTTTGGGTCAATTAGAAAGGAGCATTTGTTTTTTTGTGTTTTGCATGCCCATTTCCAACAATGGTCTGCAATTACTTGCAGTGAGGGCCTATATTTAAGTGAAAAAAAAAGTACTTTGCAAGCATTTGGGAACTGAGAAAAGCCGTTGTAGTTCTGACAGAAAAATTCTTTCTCATATTTGCTTGAAACAGAATTTTAGCTGCTCAACAGTCTGGGGCCTCCTTTGTCATATTTTTCTTTTCATAATGCACCAAATGTTTTCATAGGATGATGGATCTGGACTGGGAGACTAGTTTAGCACAGGGGTTCTTTATCAGTGGAGCCATGCTATTGAAAATTCTTTGCAATATGATGTTGGAAAGTGTTATTGCTATACTCTGCTTCTGAAATGCTGCTTCTGTAACATGTTCACTTTGGACACAATTGTGTTACTAATTAACCTCATTAGATGTTTTGTTGCCACCATCCTAACTTTTCATTATAAATAACAATATGTTATCAGATTAATAATCATTTTTTAATGACTATCAACATACTGAATGTGTTACAATAAAATGTTCCAAGCACTACAAACTGCGTGGTGACTGTAGCCATATCTTTTTACTGGAGACTAACTTCCTTTTAGTACTCAAAAAAAAACAAAAAAACAAAAGCTTTGATCCATTTGCTTCTTTTGGACTGCTCGATTATGGCAAATTTTTTTCTTTGTTATTTGTCTTTAAATTTCAGCATCTTTAAACTTTATATTAAACAGGGGCAATAAAATTGGTGGAGGTGGAGGACATGGGTGGGGGCACAGGGTTGTCTAGTCGGTGGTTAGGCACAGACAAGGCGTAGTTTTTGATCACTAAGCTTGTCTCACAAGGGCAACCACCAGTTCCTGTCAGTCACAGTGTCCACCACCTGAGGTGTATGGGAGCATAAAGGCGTAATGGAGGCTGCCGCAGACTTGCACGCCATGGGAAACCAGAGTGAAAGCCATGGGAAGTGTGACGTGGAGCTAGGCTCCCACAGAAACCTTGTTAAACTTATTGACTTTCTTTAGATAAATCTCATTTCATCACCACATAAGGTGAACTAAACAGTAAGTAAGTCTGGACTTTTAAGAGGGCCAAAAGCATGTGACTGAAGACAAAATGAATTCTTCTCTTCTTGGAGGCCAAAACCATAACTGAAAATAAAATCTGACAAATTAGGCAAACTTACTTTTATCATTATGGAACAATGAAAATTGACTTTAATGAATAAGAAAGAGAACAAGAAGCATGATTGAGCAATATTTTAAGAATATGTGACATAATAAAAAAAATACAATTATAAAAATGTAATTAAATTATTTAAAATAATATTTACTACTGCAGGTTGCCTTAATTTAAAAATGCCATTTTAATAGCTCATGAGCTTTGTTGTACATACATAATGGAGCCTTCTGTTCTGCGCAAAGTGCATTATTTGCTAATTGTTTAGTTTCTTTAGCTGTGTTTATGACAGTTGTGGTTACTACAATTTTCAAAATTCATCTATGGTATTCATGCAGTATAATAAGCCCCACTAAAATATATTTGACAGTGAAAATATTACATGTAGATTTACATTTTCGACTTTGTGGACATGTACTGACCTTACTCTGTAAAACCTGTAGCCACATAATTAGCAAGGATCCTGTCTGCATCAGTACAAGCCAAATCTAAACTCCTGATGTATTGAACCGCATAAATTCATGCACACACACACACAGATCCAGGTGTCACACCACATCCGGATTCACATACAACTTGTAGATATGCTTGTACATAAGATTTATACTTTTGAACAAAAGCCTACACACCCTTTTTAAATGGGAACATCAAACAAATGCCAATCCCTTTTTTGTTAGCTTTAATCTTATAACAAGTAAACGGTGTATCAAAGCAGAAAGAAATAACCTTGTGGCATTGTACTTGGCATACTTGTACTTTAGATTTAAAAAAAAAAAAAATCAGACAAAAATCATCTTTTGAATGTTGTCTTTTCCTCTCCTTTTTCTCCTTATAGCTTTTTTAAAAGCGTACGAAGAGTGAACAGTATGGGTTCTTGGATATTTGGAGGAAGAGCAGTAATGTGTACACCTGCTTTTCAATGTTGCATACAGTCAGTGCTTTACTAAACCTTGTCTGAAAGAGAACAGATGGGCTGGGAAATGAAATCTGGCAACAAGCTTGAAAAACACTATTTTGATTCATTTGATTTCACTTTTTAGTGCCAAAGGTAGAATACACTTGCTTGACTCACTCATATTTAATCCAAATCAAACTGTCATTTCAGCTGTGAGCAACTTAAGGAGCTGATGGACAATCACAGAAAAGAAAGTCAGACTACCCAGACAAGTAATAAATACTCTAGTATTTCTAAAATCAGTGGATAAAATTATAGCAAGCTGGACTTGCTATAAGAGGACGATTTACATAATAAAACTGGTGGTTTTACAGCATTTCCTCAAGAGGTGTCTCAGGATCATAAACAACATATTTGATTTCAGCTGAACGCACCGTTCATCTGGGCTCACAACCCGGTTATTACTAAATAAAGAATTTTGTCAGATCTTATTGAACCCAAGTTTGACACAAGATGTTTTTACTTTGAGCGCATATTTTCCAGGGAAATCATTTTAGGTAATCCTGAAGGAGTAAGTGTGGAGGAATGTGCCTTGTTTTGACTGTTTGATATACCAGTTCTTGCTATTGTGTGACGATATGCAGATTGGGTTGCGATGAGGTCTTTGCCTATTAATGTGCACCAGAAGGTTTGGCACATGCAACTCATTTCGTATGCGTTTTATCTTTTTCTACACAGAGATATGAGAATGTATTACAAAACCTAACGACCTTACTTTATGATCTCCCTCACTCTCGCTGCGCACTTCTTACTTTTTCAGCAAAGTGGAATCTAGAATTTTTTAAAATCCCATAACATCACCACTGTAGGTAAGGCCTCATTGTAATAAAATGTTTCCTTGTATCCCTGGTTTCTGGCTCCAGAGGAATGTCTGCTATGTGGATTGGAGCCTAGCCTGAATAGCGGAGTCGTTGGAGCAGTGGGTGGTGGATGAGCTCAAGGGAATACAGACCTCACAAGAGGCTTTGGTTTTTTCCCTGGATGTGTTCAGGAGTAGGAGAGAAGATGAAAAAGACAACTGCTCTGATCTGTCGCTATGGAAAGTAAAATGGGTTTCTTTTACTTAATATTTTTTGATAATGTTTTTCTTTTGCAGTTACTTTATTGGAAAGTAGTACACAGAAAGTACACTGTGTACTACTTTCCTGAAATTGCTTCTGGAACAACATGGTCTTCATGGTCTTTGGTGCTCTTTTGCGATCATTTTGAAGCATCCTCTCTGCAGACACAAGTGCATTCAAGGCATGGCAGCAAAATGCTCTCACAGCATAGCAAATGCACTGAATCGCTTCACTATTAAGTATCATTTCCCCAAAATGTGTTCATCTGCGTCCGGTTTTCATTTTTCTCCATCCATGCAGTTGACAAATGGCTCCGTTACAGCGGAGTTCACCAGGAATGCAAGAAGTGTGAAGAAAAAAAAATAAAAATCAAAGATTAAAAATACAACATGAAACGTACAGACAGTGGCTGCAGTGGAAACTCCTGATTTCACTCTAGGTTTTGTATGTTTGATGCTGCTTCCATTGACGGCAAGGACACTGCAGGTAGGCGGGATGTCCATGAATGCATGGACTGCCTTTGCTCTACTGCCGGCCAAGCATAAAACAATCTGGTCAAATGTTTGTTTTTGTTTCGTTTGTCACCTGCCTGTATATCTTTGCGTGAACAGAAAAAAAACTGGCATATATTACACACAGAAGATGATCAATTTCTGTAGTCTTGCAAAACAAAAGGGGAGCCTAAAGTTCAGCCATACTCATGAAAACGTCTTCAGTAGCTTTGATTTGAACTGAACTAAAGAAGTTTTGGTGCCTCTGAAGAGAGTTTGAGGTTTGAATAGCTGACACACGATTTGTTAAGCCTCCGGAATCCTTTTAATGTGTTGTCCTTGGGTAAGTGTTATAACTGGCTGGATAACAGATGCGACTCCAGGCAAGAAGCATCTACAACAATGTGCGTTTTTAAAAAGCTCATTTGGCTTTGGAATTCTTAGCTTAAATGAAAGAACAAGTTGACTTGCAGAAGCTCCTTCTAACAAGGACACTTGTTTTATTCTGAACATATTGTTTGAACATGATGGATGCACACATTTTTATATAAATGCTATCCATTCATTCTCTAGTTAACATTCAGTTTAAGCAGACCTGAAAGTGGTGCACTGTTGTATTTTTTCCCCAATATAAATCCTGGTCTCCTGTTTGCTGTTTTAGACAGCAAGGGACCCGACACTAGCAGGTATAGACATATCGGATACCTATTCAGAGGTTGTTTTTTTTTTGTTGTTTTTTTTACATGTTCTTGCATTTCTGCTATTGTAACATCCCAAGCAATAAAATATTTTCAGTCATACAAGTTGCTTTGTCACTTAAAACTGAATCTGTGTTGTGATTAAGGGCATTATTGTAATACTATTGTCATGGGATGAACTGCTTTATTGTTTGTTCGATGTTAATCTAATGGTGTCTGTATCTGTTGTGTGAGAAACTTGTCACTGATAAGAGTCGAAAGCTAATCTGTATAGCCGATATTCATCATATGGTCTCCCTTTTACTGTTGGTGCCTTGTCACTGCTAGGGCACCATCATGACTGAGAAGAACTTGTAGACAGCACTGACTTTGTTTTCAAAGCCATGAATAGACTATAGAGGCCTTTGTTTCAGGCTGGTGTTGCCAGTCTAGCCTGTACAGTGGTTCACTGGCGTGACAGCTTCTTTCTCAAGATCACAGTGTGTTCCAACTCGAGCAAAGTGGGGGCAGCTTTAAAATAGACCTGTAATCACGGACCCAGATGGAGAAAAAAGTCTTAGACATGCCCTCAGACGACAGCTCTAATAAAAAACAACAAAACTGAACCTGTTGACCAAACTGCTTAAATGTTTACCTTTCATTCTTGATACCAAGAAAGAGGATGGCCCAGTATTTGAAACCCCTAATCTGCAAATATAGATCTTCTTGTCATGAAATATGTAGTTCACGTACACTCATGAGTCACTTTATTAGTCACAACTATTAACGGCTTGTTAACGCATTTATAAACTAATCGCATGGCAGGAACGTGGTGAATTTTCATGGTCACGATGGACTGCTGAAGTACACACCATGAGTACACACCAAAAGTGTAGAGAATGAAGTGAGAGGAGCTTGGTCGGAGAGCTTCAAGCTGATAGGCAATACCTGAAATAACTGGTCATTACAACCAAGGTATGCAAAAGACCATCTCTAAACAGACAACACATGAAACTCGGCAGCAGATAGGCAACAACAGCAGAATGTGGTCTGAATTGGAAATTCACATCATGAATGTGCAGCCAACAAGTCTGCAGCAACTGCATGATGCAGTCATGTCAACCTTTTCCAGAATCTTTGGGGAATGTTTCAGATACTTCATTAAATCGCTGCCATGAAGAATTAACGAAGTTCTGAAGGCAGAAGAGGGGAATGAGCAGGGTGTATTGTAATAGACAGTTTAAAGGTGAAATGAGCTAAACACCCAGCTGAAAAATGCCAAAGGTTAATTGCTGAGATAAATGAAAACTATGTGTTTAAACAGTGATAAACAAGTTTTGAACTTTTTCCCAATGTTTTTGTTTTTTTTTCTTAGTTGCCTTGGGGGTTAATAATGACTAATGTGGCGTCATATGTTTAGTATATCATCTATCCCTGGAGAGCACTCTTTTGTTACAAACAGAAAAGCCCCAAGCCAAGACAAACAAACTGCTGCGCTGTATTTCTTTGTAGTCCAGCAATTAGCATCCATTAGCTTTTCTTACTGTATCAATGACTGTGTCAAAAACTTGCACATGGTGATCTAGAGTGTCTTTTCTTTCTGCCATATAAATGTAAATCGCTATGGCAACTGCATGTGCCTAACGCTGGAGTAAATAGACAATTGACTGCTGATGGAAAGAGCCTCATTTTCAAGAGGTCTTTAGCCGACCTGTTTGAGATGGATGCTGCAATGGGTTTCTTTGAAGAAGGGAAACAAAGAAGTGAAATAATTAAAAACATCATGACATTGATATAACAACTATATAACAAGATGACTACAGCCTCTCAGTACAAAGTGAAGTAGACAGAATTTTGTTTATGGACGAAGCTGAGTGTCTCATCTAGCCACGCTTTAGATTCTTCTTGGTGGGTGAGTGATGAAACACTCGACTACAACACAGCGTTTCCCAGACTGTGCACATTATCTTCCATATCTGATGTGATCTTTTGTTATTCTCAGATTTTTTTAGTTTTCAAAGCTTTGCTGTGCTGGGCCAAACTGTTGATGCTCTTTGCCTTTGGCTGCACGCTTTTGATAAGTGTCAGTGTTGACATGACGATGATGCTGTGTTTTTATAAGGGAAGGAAGGTTTTAATTTTATGCCTATGTGGGTGGCACTTTGTTGTCTGCTCTTTTCATTTTCTCCAGCTGTTATAATGTTGTTAGTTTACCAAAATATTTCTGGATAACATTTGTTTTCATAGTACTCTATTTGATATTTCCAACAATGCCGATATGCAATCGGTAATGCACACAATCATTGCATGATCTGTTATGTCGTTTACAGCCTGTGCCAGAACACCATCTCATGCTCACATTTCTATTAACAACCACAGCTGGGGTCATGTTTCCTTGAAGTTAAGTTGATTCCAGGAATTTTTCCTCTGATCTCTGCAGTCGGTGAAATGTACAGTACGGGTTTCCCTTCAGGCAGCACTACTTGCACATAGCCAAACACAACAAGGGATCCACTGGAGGAAGTGAAAGCATGTCACCATCAGAGCATGAGAAAATAGTCAGACAGGAACCTCAGCATGGCCTTCCTCTGATAGCCAGCCCACATAGAAACAATGTGTTTGGCTGCTTTTCAGTGGTTGTGGTCATCTCTTGGCTTTTACTTGCACTAGTTAGTCAGGTGTTATTTGTTCGGTCTCAGCTTGTGATACAAATAATGTTTTAAGGGTGTGACTCCTGCAGTAAAATTGAGAGAAATGGATCACATTACAGATTGTTCATTTTATGTTCAGGAAGGGATAATGTATTCATCCATCTTTGTATTATCACAATAACTCAAACTCAGTGAACAGAATAATTGAGAAACCCAACATAACCACTCATCTAAAAAAATCTTTTTTTTAGTTTTATAATCAGAAAAACAGTGATACATGATACTGTACAAAAAGACAAGCTTACTGACACTGGATATTAAGTATTGATAAAATGGGTTCAACATGCTTCATAAATTCCTTACTTTTTCACTTTGCTAGAGTGTGCTGTTCTCCAGACTTGGTGTCTAAGTGAATATATTTATTATGAGAGCAGTTTAAAGTTCATTTATTACAAGAGCTTCAGTATAGGTTTTCTCGTCCTTGATTGCTATTTCAATAACCCCAGCTCTTCGAACTTTCAGTAATTGTTTTAATATTCCAGGGAGCCACTCAGACAAGGTGGGAGTCAACAGCTGAATATGAAATTGATTTGAGAGGCTCAAAGGTGTCTGGCAGTTTGATTAAGATCTCTGTGTTGATGCCTTGACAATTTAGCTCCATGGCCTTGAGACAGCGGCTCTCTTTCACACATTTCAGTAGTTCAGTCACATTGCAATGTCATCGTATAGTGAAAAAGATACTTAGGCAAACAGTGCCACCCAATTAAATTTGCTGTAATTTTTCTCCCCTCTTCATGTGAACCAGGGATGATTAAGTATGCATTTGGTGTGCATTTCTCATGTGACATATAATTTTTTTTTTCTGCGTTATTCTAATCCTGGAGTCAGTGTGATTACTTTGAAAGCAGCCTGACTAGAAAAGCCAGTGATTTGTCAGTGTATATGCAAGAATCTGTCAGTCAGAGCTGCTCAGGCTTCAGGGGTCGTACTCATTCATATACATGATTTTATTTTTTATCATCGTTTGTGTTCTACACAGTATGCTGTGGGTGCAGAAATTTACAATCAATGAGCCTTGACATCAGTGGCTGCTTCAGTATATTGTAAAGCTACTGTTGGTGGATGTGTTTGGTGTCTTTTCAGCATGTTGCATTCTCCTGCTGTGACTGACTGTTCAGCTTTGAGTCAGAATACATTTTGTGAAAAGGATTTCTAGTCACATTTCATTGTGGAGCTTGGCATCTTCAGCTAAATAAAGAAACAGATTGTGCTTAACATTTGATAGATTAGTAATTTATCAATCTTGAGCCAACCTTAATTTCTTTGTATTTGCATCTAAAATTCAAGTTTAATAAAAAAATCTTTTGAACATTGGCTCAATTTTAGTCCAGTCCTTGTAACTCCACTTAACACTGACCTGTGAACCATCCATCCATTCGCTTCCGCTTCTCCTTTTCAGGGTCGCAGGGGGCGCTGGAGCCTATGACCTGTGAACCATTCAAGCATAAAAAAGGCACCTAACTCAAGGGAAATGGACCAGTGTTGTGTTCACATAACAGAAAACTTGACCAATTTTGAACTGTATCTATTGCAAAAACACATTCGTTCACATTTCTTTGGTTAAATCTATTGAAAATGCCAATAACAACAAAGAATGTTTGCACTAACAAAGTGATTCTGAAAGACCTGTTGACCTGTGTCTCAGCAGGGTGTGCATTGTGTCCTTAAACAAAATAAAAAAGAGAAAGAGAAATGAAATAGAACAGAAGAGGTGGCAGGCCTGAAAAACTATTTACAGCAGGTGAACAGGATTTTAAAAGTCATACCCTTGAGAAATAAGAAAAATATAGCAAAGACCTGACCCAGGACTTGAGAAGATGCATGTGACGCTACATGGGGAAATAACGAAATTGATTAAATTAGAAACACAGAAGAGATTTTTATTGTCATGCAATGCTATCTGTAAAATATCTGCTTGGCTTCATTTTTCATCATGGCAATGAGCCCAAACACACTGCCAATGCAGTAAGTGAGTACCTGGATAGAAAAACACACAGTGGAACACTAAGTAATGCATTGACCTCCCCATTGACCCTGTTGACCTCCCCAGACTTCAACATTATCGACTCATTGTGGGATCATCTAGAGAGAGAACAGAACAAAAAGTAGCCAACATCCAAAAAGGAGCTTTGTCCGTCACGAGGCTCGGAGAACTATTCCTGAAGACTCCCTGAAGAAATTAAAAGAACACTTTCCTAAGACAGTTCAGGCTGCGTTGAAGGCATTTAAACCAAATACTGACTTTCAAATTCATTGCCATTGAATCTTTGCCCAATACACTGGATTTCAGTGTATGTTTCACATTTCAATATATCATTGCACCATTCCCATTTTCCAGCAGAGCACAGAGAAATGAAGAGTGGCTTAAGATTTTTGCACCGTATTAATCAAAATGCTGAAAAGATAAGGATAACCCACTTTTCCCCATTTTAAGATGGATATAAATTTGAAATTAAAATTTTTTAGAAAGGACATTTGAATTAATTCGGGGGGAAAATGACATTCATTGATAATAGAAAATAAGGATTAATTCCTGCGCCATGACGAGTAGGCCATTTTCTACAATTTCTACTTGATAATTTTGAGGAGAGTAGTAGCTCTGTATTATAGCCTATCATCTGCCACCAGTGTAAGTAAAGGATAAATTATTCTCGCTGGGAAGTGAATGACCTTAGGTTCTGCATTTCTACCCTTCAGCACATTGGTTCATTACACCGAGCCTGTCGTCTGCTTTATGAAATTTTCTGCTTTCAAGAGCTCCTATTAGCCTTCACTGTGACACAAGACAGATGTGATCATTCTGTTCATCTGTTAATCATGATTGTGATTCTTTATCTGATTGAAATCCTCGAAGAAAAGATGAGGAAGGTGTTGTAGGAAAGAAGAAGAAATGCTTGTCTTCATCTATCTGTCTGTTCCACCCGGGCCAGCAACTCAAGTATGAACTGCAGCTGTCTAAATGGATACACAAAACGTATCCAAACATCTCTCATCTCATGGGAGTTTGCTTACTGGCCTGACATTCAGCCCTACCTTTATTTTCCATTTCCAGAAACGGGTGAGGAAAGTCTTTCAAAAAGTGAACCAGAACAATAGGGAAAATGGAACAGCATAGTCTTGGGGTTTTTTTTTTTGTTTTTTTTTTTTTATTAAAGAAGTGTAGGGTAAAAAACTGGAGAGAATGCAGAGAAAGTGACCCACACACTTCCATCTCTCTGACATGACACAATGGAGGATGTGAGAGAGCGGAAGCAGACCTTTGCTGCCTGGGTTAAAAAAGCAGCGCAGGACCAATTGTCCCTGAGAATGACACAGAGCTCCAAAATACAGTCTTTTAGTTTGAACATTTTGTCCAAACTAAAAGCCTTGACGCGCTACAGAAATCTGGTGGTCTTATTCTCAAATGCCAGCCTACAGTTAAACACAGAAGTGCAATATAAACATATGTTCTGCAATGCTTGGATAACTGGAGGGGAAGCTGAGGACAGGAGTTTGAGTGAAGCCTTAGTCATATATACTAAACTACACATAAAATACCTGAAAGAATATGCTATCAACCAGCTGGCAATTAACTCTGATTTGTAGATACTAAAGTTACTGATTTAAAAAATCCCCAGCACCTAATAAGCACTTTTAGATTATATTTTATTCATTTGTTTTTGGCGAGTTGTTTAAATGCCCCTCACCCCACCCCCACCGAGCTCATATTATGTCTTTCAATTAGTTTTAGTCAGCAGTGCAGAAGAAATACATCACATCAGTGCAGAGACCGGAGCTGTGTCCCACACTGTTTTCTGGTGACAGAAACAATATAGCCAAGACTTTATGTTTTTCAAAGTAGTGTAGTAAAAAATATGGCATTATGTTGTTAGAGCACAACAGAAATTTATAGCGCAGTTTACTGTATATAAGATTACTGCACACAGATTGGTATGAATAATAAAAAAGCCATGTTTACAGGGCGTATCTGTTCAGGGTTAGGCTGTGTCTTCTAATAGGAAATGTTTATCATGGTCTCTGTTGCTGTTGGCTCTAGAAGCGAAGTAATCATTGTTAATGGATCCCTTTGTTTCTGCCGCCTACAGAAAGGAAGCTCGTGACTTTTGCTTGACTAATATTCCACATGTGATGACCTGAGCTGTCCAATTTTCCTAATCAAAACTTGTCTGGGAATCATGTGCATGGGGTCTACAGGTTACACAGAAACCTCGTACTCTGAAATTTAATGTTGTTTTAATTATTGCTCCATTAGGCCTTACTCTTGTTTGGCTTTTGTTTCTACAGTGACGAACAAGAAACCATCCCATGTTTCAATCACAAAGGTGAAGCAGTTCCAAGGATCATCTGCCTTTGTAAAAAGGTCACAGTGGACAATTGACCAGCTACGGCAGGTCAACGGCATTGACCCCAACAAAGTATGTAATTTCCCTTCTCCTTTCCCAGTGAACACAAGTATTGCTAATTCAAAGCATGTTGCTATGTACTC
>NW_005187411.1:1473710-1527413 GCF_000239375.1 Pundamilia nyererei
TATAAACACACACTAGAACACTAAATAATAATTTTCCCTATTTTAACACATTTTGCTGTGTGCCTGATGAGAATCATTGTTTTTGAATGATTTTTACCCTTTAAAATAACTCTGACACTGGTATTGAATCAGTGAGCAAACACTCAACTGAACACTAACCTCTGTTTTTTTTTTTGTTTGTTTTTTTAAGTGTATTTCATGCCCAACTAACAAGCAAGGAGGTGCTGATCAAACGAGTCATTGCATAATCAGCTGCCAAATGTTTTCACCATACTTGGTAATTTCCCTGCCGTAAGAGGTTTGTTTACTGTAGGTGGGTTGTGGTGATGGTAACAATGCAGCATCCTGGGTGGCTTAATCAGATATTGATCTGTTTTTGCCTCCAAGTTTCATCTTTGAGAACTGCTCAGCCTATTGTATTATTCATAGAAATATTTATGAAAACGCATTCCCCAGCTGACCCGTGTGTTGTGTCCTCCTGCACAACCCATAAAGAAATCTGCTACCGGAAATAGATATTTCTGAAAAACAGGACTTTTTGATTGTGAATCTTATGAAAAATCTATAAATAATAATGACTGAGAGTTCCTGTGATTTGTGGTATTCCTTATGTACGTCGCCTCATGATATGAAAGTTTTGTGAATTTGTAGGTTAAAAGTTAAAAAGTGTTATCGGATATATAGTAGAATGTAGGGATTAATGACTGAAATATAAATTATGTGTATAATGACACTGTAGTTAATTTCAGATTTGTATTGTTCCCATTTTTCTTACTGTGCGTGGGAGCCCATCATCTATTCATTGATGACAAACCTGCCAGTTCTTCTCAGCATTGTTATATTGCCATGACTTTCCTCCTACTCTGAAATATATGCTCATATTTAGCTCTCTTCAAATGAACTTGGGGTGTACTTTTTATGTGTAGGTGGGAAGGTAGTGGTGTACCAAAGAGCATTAACCCAGGGTTCATAGAGTAGGATGCATTATGTACTGCAAATGTTGCATATCAAATACATGCCTTCGGTGTTTTAGAAAATTACAAGGCCCTGTAGCATTGATTTTACCATACAAAGTTTAATAAATCTGAGGAGTGTAGCTCTGATATAAATAGTATAGTATTCATGATATAAATATTTCAAATACAGTTTTGTACATGCAAAACTGGTAGTTGTAAAAGAAGCTATTGACCATGTAGCAATCTGATATGTAACCATCATCTGTAGAGGAAGCTTTAGCGTGATGGATCAAAAACTTCACCATAACAGGATGAACAAAGAGGATACTGCCAGTCCTGTCCACTCCAGTTTAAGTCTCACACCAGTGCAAAACAAAAATCATGACGCTGCTCAGGTGTGGGACCATAACTGTGGGAGACTAACTACAGCAATACCTGAGATGGCAGAGTCCTATAAAGACAAAGGTAGAAATGTGAGGCAGATAATTCCAGTGTTGCTAGTAGTTAGTAGCAATCAAGCTCCAAAGCAGTGCATATGCAAATATATTGATTTGCATTCCTGCAGATGGTGTGATGTGCTGTCATTAAAGATGGCAAAGGTAAAGCATGATATTAATGCACAGTTAAAAGTGTTTTCTCATGCATACCCCAAATGTAAAAGGTAATGTCAGGTTGCATTTGAGCATTGTTTAACATCTTCTTGATGATGATTACATGACACTACAAAAGTTCATTGAAAGTAACAAACGGATGTAAATACTGCTTATCCATGCAGTGCCTTTTAACACAACCATCATTTCAAATGATGTTTAGTCTGATAATGATGTAGTGACGAATTAAAGTGATTGAAAGATTTCATATCATGATTCATTTACATTTGCATTTTTTTTATTTGTTATTTAGATCTTGAGCAACTTTGAACCTTAGCCTGTATGTATATTTATATTTTTGTTAGATGTTTTATATTCTTTTTTCGTTTCTTCCTATCTTTTTTAAAAGCCTTCTCTCAGAACATTACGGTTCAGATGCATGGGCATATGTTTTTGATCCTTGATGAGGCATGTAATCAGTGCAGAAATAAAAGCAGCCAGTGTGCTAATTGAGTTGTTATCAGAGCCGAGTTGGGCTGTTGCCCACATTGTTATACGATGTTGGACTCCAATTCCCACCTGTCTAACTGGCATGTATTCGTGAGTTGATTCTGAATAAATTTTGCTTCTCCTGTTTTTCCACTTAATGTTTAATGATTTCCCTTAATGAGAAATGATGGGTTAAGAGAGACGCGAACACCTGGTGCCATTATGTGCAATTTCTAAGAATGTTTTCACCTCAAAAACCAAGCATATTTTCATGAGAATGAATGGAAATCCTTTGCAGTTAGCCTAATGCAGTTTCGGCATCAGTGTTTCTTCAACACTTGCAGAGTTCAAACCTAATGCTTCCTCTAACATGACCTTTGCAATTCGAACAGTGTTAGGTATTCATGCATAAAAAGGTTCAGTGTCAGAGCTGTTGTGTTGCACAGGGTGAACATGCAAGTTCCATACAGAAGAGCTTTAGCCATTCATCTGAAACTGTTCACAGAGATGCATGAAACTGTCAGTGTTTCTTTGTCTTTTGTTTGCCCTGTGTCAGTATTTTATGACTGAGCCATGATTTACACAAACAGTTTTTCCTCGAAAAAACCAGACTGACAGTAATTTGAATTTTTACGCCTTAATTGTAGCCGGGGGCACTGAATTTTTCCAGCTTGGGCTGCTAATAATTATGAAGTACAAATGTTTGTGTGTCATTAGTTTAGGCAAATTTGTGTTAGTCTATAATTGTGACTTGGACAAACATCAGACCACATTTTATGGCTCATTAATGATCAGTGCTGAAAATATTTGTAATTCCAAAGTGTTTCCAAACCTTTTCATTAAACTTTATTTCTTCAATACTAAATACATTTTATACAGGATTAATCGTGTGACCCATTTTATATATAACCAAACTCTAACTGCATTAGTTTATTAAAAAAAGAACTGAACACTTGTGTGCTTAACACAATAATCCAGTCCTTCTCATCCAATTCCAACCTGCGTGTTTTAACAAAGCTGATCATGACTTTTGATATTCTCTTGTCACAGAAGGCCAAGATGTAGGTTCAGTCATTTTCCGTTGCAAGGTCTTTTTGAACAGAAGGAGGAAAGAATTTGTTTCACATCAAGGTCATCTGCTAAGACGAGGTAAGCGCTAAATTAAAAGTCCCGCCCCCTTATAGTTGAATAACTTGCTCCACCCAATTCTAGATATGACCTAGACCTCAGAAAAGATAGCTTCTATTAATCAGTGATGAGTTCCACTTATCACCAGGCTTGAGGAACTACAGTATCTTGTCTTCCTCCCATCACTTCCAACCGGTCATGGCTGATGGCTGCTCAGGAAGGAGCAGGAGGTTTCATGAAGTGGGGAGTTTTTCCTTCCCACCATTGCCAAGTGATTGATCAAAAGGGGGTCGTTACCTTACCATATAAAGGCTCCTGTTGGTCTCCTTGGTCTCATGTCGACACAATAGGAGTGTGTTTTCATTTTCTTGCTAATAACTGAACAAATGGGCACAAATTGAAGTAAAAGCCAGCAACGCAGTCTCTTAGTAAGGTGCTGCACCACTAGATGAGTAAAGTGATTCAGCATGTTTTTACAAGTCTTACAATTCTGTCCAATTTTTTTGTAATGGTGGAGATACAATTTAAGGCTTGTGGTTTTAATTTACCATAGGTGTACAGTGTAAGTATTGATTAATGTGATAGAAAACATTTTCATGCTCATTAAACCGCACAGTTTTACATTTAAAAACACAAAAAAACACACCAAGTCAGGAAAGAGATGTGTTGATTTGCAAAAACTATTCCCTCCTAGGGGAGGGTTATTGGAAGTTGGGCCTAACCACGCCAGCAAATTGCTTCTTAAAGCACAGCAGTGCTACTAAATTAACTCAAGAGTCAAGGATTCAGTTTTTTCTGTAATTTATCATCCCTCTGCTGTAGTTACACTTTGAAATCTGACCACAATAAATTGTTCATTCAGACAGGAATGAACAAACTTGTAACTCGTACTTGCTATTTTTTTTTCCCTGAAAGCCGTACAGAGAGCCATGTTTTATACATTTCAAGTGAGTACAAGGACATTGCTTTCAGTGGCATGTGTCCCTGTATGAGATGTACATTGCTGGAAGGGATTTTGAGTTTATATCCAAAGGTTATATGAGTTATGTTCGCTGTCCTTGGCCCCTCTAACAAACTGTGTACATGGTCACTAATGAAATCTGTGCAGAGGTGCAGTATGTGTATTTAAAAAAATCATTACAAAATGTTGGCTTTTTTAAATTTGTTTGAAATTGTTTTTCTTTGAAACAGGGCTCACTGATGAGGTGATATACTTGAACAGCATATAGAAAACATGAGCTTTTGGAAGTTGAACAAAATATTAACATTTTTTATGAAAAAAGAAAGCAGACCCCCTGGCCTCAGCCCCTTTACCAGAAAACGCCTTGCAGGTGTTATTGCCTGCAAGGTGTTTTCTGGTAAAGGGGTTCTTTAACTTTCAATTGATAAAACTTTGATAGTGCTGATAATGAAATGTTTGAAGCGTTCCTTGCATACACTGCCCACAACATTGCAGTCTGAGCATTTGTGTAAGCCATTCTATAACACATTTCATCTTTTCATAGTCTTAATGATGTATTAATAACTCACTGCCATAATTTGATTCAGTGAAGTAATCCCAAACCCTGATACTTGAGTTGGTATGAGGTTCTGCTGAAAAGTTGTCTTTGGTCAGCTCCAAGCTGTGACCAGTATATTTAAATTAAAGGTCCTTGCCTGCACTTGCCTGTTGCAGAATTTTATTCAGACTTTCGTTTTAGACTACAAAGACTTTTCCCTTGCAGATCTCGTAATGAAATTTGGGAGTTCTTTAGAGACAAGTAGTCTGTTTTTTGGCATACACAGCCCCTTTTTGCCTTAGAGATTCCTTTAGATCACAGTATGATGACACCAGTCACGTTGGTAGCAAAGATAACAGCACACTCTGGATGTCAAAGGTTGAAATAAGACATGTTCCCTAGGTTGGTCCCTATTGAGATACTAATCTTTTGCCCTTAATCTTAAAACCCTTGGATTGAAGGATTTGGTTGTGATAAATGGCAGTGGTTTCGTCAATTTTCCTGTTTGTTTGTTTTTTGTAATCACTTAAATGATAAAAATGTAAAATCTCAGATTACAGTGTTTTGTTGGAGAATGTCAGAAAAGCCAACAGTTTTCATATGATGTATTTCTTTTCTTCAAGAGTGTAAATAACAATCTGGGGTTCAAAGGTAGCACAATGACAAAGTGCTTCTTCCCTATATTGTTTCCTCAGTATAGTCTCCACTCCTGTGAAGCATATTACAAATTAGCATTTAAGCTTAGTAAAGACTGTAATCATGGAAATTATGGCTGGTAATGCATTGTGTGATGCTAACATTAATCTGCTGATTAATGCTGCTGCGAGTAGGCAGTTCATGAATACCTAGTAGCTATTTTTCTGTCAGTGCTGGCGCAGCTCTGTGTTACATTTAGGATTTAGTACTTTGCTGAAGACTTTTTAAACAGCTTAACTGTGACTAAACTAAAGGCCAACTGTTCAAACAAAGGTCTGTCCTTTGCCTTCATGAAAACAAGTTGTGGCATCATTCAGGGTTCACGTCCCAGAATTAATGCACACATCTGTAGGATGCATAAATACTGGTAATAAGATCATTTTTAAACTCATGGACTTGAAAATTAGGAGAACATAATTGAGTTTACATAGGTTGAAAGAAATATTGTGTGACTCTAAACAACTTAAGGTTCTGAATTCTGGAGAATAAATAAAAAGCAGAAAATTTTTTGAACTTGAAATAAAGTGATGTTATTTGATATGCAGGGTATCCAGTATGTATTTTATTGTAAGTAAGTGCTGCCTGAGGTGGGTGGGAAGTCGGGTACAGATACTTAAAGGAGCTGGAGGGAGTGAGTATGCTTGATTAAATGGAGATTTGGGGGTGACAATTTAATAGAAGAAAGTAATTTGACCATGGGGAAAAGGTGCAGGATGAATGTGTGGAACAGTGATCGGATTAAAAAAGAAACTGGATAACTGGCTATAGAGAAATAATAAGTGTACATCTGGAGCCAAGGGGATGTGCCCTTCTTGTTTGAACCTCAGCTATATTTTCATTATGCTGCGGTGGGTAATGTCAAGATTTGCATTAATTAAACTGCAGCGGGGGGGTGGTTATCTTGGAGTAGGAGCAGCATAGCTGTGCCTTTAGGCTCCTAGGAAGTCTGTTTTATGATTTTCATCCATCATTTTGTACATCATTCTTTTGTGTCTAAATCATTTGGTATGAGGGATTTACCTGCCATGCTCATTTTCTACACAAGAAATGTAACCTTTGACACGTATTAAGACATTGTTTGACTGATCCACATATAGAAGAATGTAAAGTATTTAATGTTTGGAGCATTTTTCTATTTCTTGAAAGCTTTACTTACTCTGTTTAAAGCTTCTTTTGGCCTTTATAATGTATTTAGCTCTTTGATTTAGTTCTCTCCACTGGTACACACACACACACACACAGACATCCACGATACTCTTTTTAATCCAAAAAAATAAATTGAAAGGTGTCCTTTTATCACAAAAACATTAAAATTGTTAATACATTCAGTTTAAGATAAACTATTATCAGAAAATTGCAGTTACAATACAAAAATGCATTTTATACTCATAGCATCCTTCACACACATCCTTGTTTTACCTTTTTGTTTTAATTTTTAAAAACAGGAATATAGGATAATATTGGTATCGGAGTTAGTTTTTTGTATTATCAAAATGGTTGTATTTGTATTTTTTAGTTGTTCTCATTTTTTTCTCAGTCTAATTCCAGGTACTTTCTACAATGGGTTTGCTCATTTCAGTTTGAAGATGTTTCACCTTAGTTTAGTTTCAGTGCTACTTTTGAATGTTTTGTGGTATTTTTAGATTTGGGCAAATTTAAAAAGTTTAGAATGAATGCTGTATTACAATACAAATGTAAAACATTTTGAAGATTCAGTCATGAACATCCCTAATGCCAAGGATCTTCTTCAAGCAGGTGTGATGCAAACATGACCAAATTAACAGAGTAAAACTGAAGGTATTTGCTGTTTTTATTCTTATTTTAATGTTGTGAGTACACAGTATTGTTTAAGTTTTTGTTAATCTGCTTTTTACTTTTCTTTGAATTAGTGAAAAAAAATTTTCACATATTACTTTGTTTTGGTAATTGTGATTAACACAATAGAAAAATGCAAAGAAGCTCTATGCAAGATGAAAATGGGCTATTCTGTACTTCAGAGTCAAAATGCTGGTGATAGAGGTGAAACTGAGCATTAAGCATTGGCTGCACTTACCAACATCCTTGACAGTACATTTTATATTTGCATGAATAACACCAGCCTCATTTATAATATCTCATTGGAGCTGTTATGCGCACGCTAATGCGTAACAAATGACTGCAAAACATTCTCTCCCCTAAATCACCCGCGCACACATTATACCCTACAGCTTTATTCTAACAGACTGACAGCCTGAAATATTAAAAGCACTCCAGCATGGATCTTTTGTGTCCAATCTTATCAATCCCATGTATTGTAATAGTAAATGTGACTTGGCTGTCAGCATCTTGTGAAGTGTATCTGACATGCTCTTGTTGATAACTATCAGGTTATTTTCTTTGCCTCACAGCAGCGCAGGCTGTAATCTGCTGCTTACAGACAAAGTGGAAAAGGAAGGGTTGACTTTGAATTATCCCACCACCCCACACCCCACTTCCTTGTTATGTTTGCCTTTGCTTGTAGTTTTTATTTTTCTAGAATATTTTGCCAGCAAACAGCTTGCCTTTTTTAGCCTCCATTGTTTGAGAAACCCTGGCTGATCATGTTGATTTCTGTGAGTAAAGTAACCAAATGCCTTTGACATTGTCGAGACAGGCGCGTCATGGGTTTAGCAGATTCAGCGCTGTCACAGATTGACAAATCTTTACAAAAAGCTCCTCTTTAAGATTTACTAGTGCGACATCAGTGTCATAATAGGAGATACTTTAAACTTCAGCTTCATTAAAATTCATCTTGAATTAAAACCCATATAAGTTATCTTTTTTGATAACAGTGGCTGATCAGCTTCCACTTCAAGTGCAGACACTAGGCTCAGAGCAGCACAACGATGGCACCACATAACATAATCTACTCCTACACATTTCATTTGGCTTCTGATACTGCACCTCCTATCAAAAACCCTCCAGAATGTCTCCACCCTGTCTTTTATCTGAGTACTTTCTACAGCCTGTGTTGCAGCCTGCAACACATCTCTGGGAACAGAGGGAAAAAAGGGACGTGATATTGGTGGGGAGACAAATAAATAGATATGTTTATTGAGTCTGCATGGTGTTGGGTGGTTGCGAGTGTTGGGGTTATATTGAGGATGAAGGGAGTATTAGTCCCAGGGCTTCCCTGGAGGAGGAGAGGATTAAGAAGAATCTGTCTGAAGGTGAAAAGGTCTCATCCTTTCTAGTGAAGAGAATATATTTCCTAGGAGAAAGTATATTTTCAGCAAAGTTTTTTTTTTTACTTAAAAAAAAAAAAAGGAAATCAAATGGTGTGCATGATAATGACAAAGTGTAGAAATGCACTCTGGCAGTGGACAGAATTTAAAATGTAGACATTATACTAAATAGAAAAAGAAGAGGTATGCGGCTCTTTTCTTCTGAGGTCCAGATGTGTTTGCCACATTGACTGTGCTTCATTTACTGTAATTTAAAGAAAATTGAAGGGAAAACTTGTGTGTGTGTTTCCATTTCATTTAGTGTGCACACGAATGGGTGTAAACATCTATACTCACATCCATCTGTGTGCTGCAGTACTGATACATCTCTACATAAATTGCTTTGACTGTCAAGTTAACTTCTTTTGAAGGAGCACCAGCTGGCCTCACTGTCTGCTTTTGGGCTCTCATATAATCACTGAAGTAGGTGACTACCTGCCTTGATGCCAGAGGATGTACACTACCTATATTGCACTTTCCTGTGAAAAAGATAGAATCAGACTTATCAGAGCCTAATTACACTCAGTACTTCCAAGCTTTACTCTGTGCTGTTGGCTCAACCTGATTATATCCATATTTTTTAACATTATATATTATCATTTTATATCTGTTTTTAATTAAGTTCACTCACCTGACCTTTTTGATGGTTGCTAACAGATCAATGCCCAAAAAAGACAGAATGATCCAAAGTTGTGTTATATGTTATGCTACAGTAAAGCTGCCTTTATTGTCGTTTCCTATTTTCTTATTGTTCAAAGATGTTTGGTAGTGGACTGTCTCACCACAGAGTGGAAAGTTCCATTTTAACTCCAGGAGAATTGGGACAAAGCAGTATGAGGTGAAAATGTTAAAAAAAAAGTGCAGACATTTCCCTTAAATTACATCAGTATAAAATGACAAATTATATAGCAGTGCAACTGTTCCACAAAAAGAAAACAGCAGGAAGATTGCTGTTCCTAGTCTAGTTGTTATAGTAGTGCATAATGGCAGCACTCCCAATGTGTGGTAGATTAATGTCTTGTCAGAGGAAACATCCGCAGGGCTGCCACAGCTATCTGAAGATGTGCTCTGTGTCTTATATCCACTACGGGTCTCCAGGGTAGCCCATGCCGCCGAGCAAATATCTGTTCGTTATTATATTGTAGTTTAGGGAAAGAAAAAAAAAGGCGGCGCAATCACAAAGCTGTCCACGAAAGTTTCAAATTGAAGAAAAGTAGTGCTGAATGTCCCCAAGAATAACCCGGTTTCCTGAAGGAAACATTACATTCGGAGTTACTTGTGTTGCAGTTGCATTCTTTCAAGTTAGGGAAAGGTTAATTTCCCTTGATCCTACCTTGAAGTAAATCAGCTTTGAAGAAAATTCATTAGGCACCTTCCCACACTGCACCTGTTTGAAGCCATTTTGTTTTTCATGGTTTTGTCTTCCACAATTAACACTGAGGCTTAGGGTCACTGATTGCACAGCCCTGAGCTGATGTCGCCAGTTCTTTCATGACAGCTAATCTGTTTACATTATTTTTTCTTCTCTTTTCCCCTTGTCTTTTCACTCCTTTTTTGTTGTTGTTGCATTTGCTTGTCTTTTTCCTCCCTTGCCTACGTCTTGGCTTGCTTCTTCTCTCCTACCCTTATCTGCAGGTAACAGTATACTACACTCAGCTGCAGACAGTGTGACGAGTGCTGTACAGAAGGCCAGCCAGGCTCTGAACGAGCGTGGTGAGCGATTAGGCCGGGCTGAGGAGAGGACTGCAGACATGATGAACAGTGCTGAACAGTTTGCTGTCACTGCACACAAGGTGAGTCCATTTGTTACTAAGATGCATTACAATACGTAACCGCAAGGTGGGATTACTATTTTAATGTAGTACGCTGGAATTCTGACTTTGAGATGTTGCAGAATTACCAGTCATTATTGATGAAGATGAAACCTTTTCCAAAACCTGAGCATGTCTGCTCTGTGAAGATAATCATTTTTTCCCCCCTTCACTGACTCCATTTCATAGTTCTCTATAGGGTGTTCCCTCACTCTGCCTCAATCCCACATCTCTTCTTCGTCAGGAAAACTAATTGCATGCTGTTTAATGAGGCTATTAGTGCATGATCTTTTATTTTTATTACTTCAAAACAAGAGCAAATATTGTATTGCTTTGTAACGAGCACACCTGATTGTGATCATCATATATCTAACAACATCGTAAATCAGACGCCTCGGGTTTGCAGCTTGCTGTTCAACAACACCATTCACTGACAGGCATATGATTTCTGGCCATAGTGGGATATCATTGACTTTAATAGTAAAGCCATCTGCTACCTTTTGAAGCTGAATGATGCATTGCGCCTTGTAAGCCACGGTGAGATAATTGAAAGACATTTGAAGAGTATTGCATGGCCCTCTCACAGCTAAAAGACGTGTTTCCCTGCTGTGAGAAATGACAAAAACTGTAATAACCACAGGGGAAAAGCAGGGAAATAGCTTTGGTGGTTTTAGAGCATGACTGCACAACCCCCACGAAGAATTTTTCATTTTTGTTTCCCATTTCACTTGATGCCATGAGCATCGAGTGAAATGTGTTATGAAATATGTTTGAAATATGACATGTTTCAAACTTGTCATTTGTCTTGCACGTTATCAAGATTCATGCCGTTGCCTGCCTGAAATCCTCAGTTGAAAGCGCTTTGGTAACCTTAGAGACGGATAAAAAGTCTTGTCTTATTCTGTTTGAGGATGACTTTGAGAATGGATTGGCTGGCTGGAATGTGAAGGATTTGGGTTTTTTCTTCCTACATTTTAACATTAAGCATCTGTACTGCTGCGAGTAGGTCACCTTGACTCTTCGTCTGAGTCCACTTCTGCAATCCCTTGTTGACAGCTACATAGCTGCACTCTTCAGCTTTAATCCGAACCCCTCATTTTTGTGTGCTACTTTACTGCCCCCACTTGATGGATGTGTAGAATTCTCCTCATTATTTAGCACCAACCTGTAGTCTTTCTGTGTGTGCGTCTTCCACACTTTTCTTGCATTCTCTCACTTTATTGTCTTTCAACCCTACCCAAATGTTTCTACAGCTTGCCATGAAGCACAAGTGTTAGACCACTGCCAAAACCAACTGGGCTAAGGGAGGGTCAGCAATCGCCAGTTGCTGTACAGGAGAAGGATTCCAGATTTAATTCTTTGTAAAAGTTTTAATATGATTAAAATTTGTTAACAATGTTAACATTTTAATGTTTTGGGTTACTGTACTCCGGTGCTTCTCGTTCCTAAAGACGGATCGTGCAGGGGACCGAAGAGAGGTAAACAAAACTGCTTGACGCTGTCAACTGAATGTTTCATGCTTCTGTTTGCCAAAAAAAAGTTACAAGCCACAGCTATGACTCTACTTGATAATGACAGTCACTCAAGACACTTCCTCTTTTCGTTCGCTCACACACAAATGAGAGCGTACACGTGTTGCCAAATCATCATCGGCAATTACTCCCTCCCAAGGAACAGCTTGGCTCCCATTTATACTGGTTATTTATGAGAGCTGCGGTAATTATGAAGTCTTAATTTATGAGTGAGGGCGCCCTCTGATTGCTCGACTTTGGATTGGCTGCCAGTATATAACATATAAATAAGACACATATGTAAAAATAGCCTAGATTTGATGCCTACGTTGTATTTTAATAGATATTTGTGGGAGTGGGAAGTCGAATGAAAGGGATGATCACATTTCTGTTTGACATTTAATGTTTCCTTTTCTGCTCTGATTTCTGGACATTAAACTCGGACCATAATTTCAAAATCTATCAAAACAGTATTAGTTAAAAAAAAGTTTAAGATATGATTTCATAAACTGCTGATGAGACTGAGTGATGAGTGGTTTGGGTGACAAGATATAAAAATGTTGAAATATTTTTCCCTCTTGTTATGTGTCTGTCATTGAAAAACAACCTAAACTACATGGTATAGATTTTGGGAAGTGTACTTGAAGATTTCATTTAAAGAATAAGCTTTTAAAGTATATGAATTACTCTGTCTAATACTTTATGTTAACAGGGGTAATTCAGTAAGCCAGCTTCTGCACTGTAAAAAGCAACATGTAATTCTTCTTCTACTATTATCTCGGTGTCTGTAGAGCTAATTTGTCCCTGAACATGGGGATGCTTTGAAACTGATCCCGGCTGTATTTCAAATCTAAACTCTTCAGTAGTCATACCTTGTGCTTATTGTGTAACTTGGGTTGGTCATTATAATATGTATGCTGATAAAGGACAAAATGTCTTAAATAACAGCAGTGGCGTGTGGTAGTTTTCTTCTTTTAGTTTTTTCTTTTTCGTTTGTTTCTTTTTTTTTTGTTGTTGTTGTTCAATCCGCTCACTGTTCGTAACGTTGGCTTCTTTGATGGCCTGACACCGCCCTCACGCTTGAGATGTATTTGATTTTTTTATATTTTCAGTTTTGTAATTCATGATGTTACAATGCACTGACGAACCTTATCTTGCAGAACACAGAGTTCACTAATGAAATGTTCCGGTTGCCTAACACTTGTGTGCTTTTATTCCTCTAACACTTTTGATGTTACTTGTTTTAATAAAAAAAAAAAGATATAAAGACAAATTTATATTATTCTGTGTCCTTTTTATAGCCAACTCGAGCAGTTCAGTCAAACAGTGGAATCAAAGTCCATGATTTTATGGACTGCTGTTTACCGTTTTGGATTTAGCTCACATTGTTGTTTCTGGCTTGTAAACAGAACACTGCTACAAAGTTTAGTGTCTCAGAGGTCTTTATGCCATTTTCGCTGATGTTCACAGTTCCACCTCATCTTTCATCATCTATAATACTGTAAGATATGAAATAAAGTCCACTCCACAATCACAGTAAAATGCTTCCTTTTTTCCTTTTGTGGCCTCTTTTTATGTCTCTCACCTCAGTCTGCTGAGGTTAAACTCCAAACCCTATAAGCACATTGCAAGCACTGAAGAAAAAAAATGCATATTTTTATATTGTCTTTGCATTATATTTACTTAAATATAGACTTTAAGTCAAACTATTGCATTCTGTAACAACCCACCTCTTTGGAAACAGAGTTGTGTGGTTGTTTTGCTACACGTTCCCAATTAGGTAGCTTCCTTTGAAGGTGACTGAAGAAGATGTTTGTAGCTTTTATTACAACTGAATGAAATAATCTGTATTACAAGTCATGAGGAGGTAATTTAAAATTTTAAACAAACGCAGTGATGCTCCAAAAGTTTAAAATAATTGATTGGAGGTGAAGACGATGCTTCCGTGAGTAGGGAAACCTTTGGCATTCATTGGTGTTTGCCGTCACTTTAAAACTAATAAATATAATTTTTACATTTGATTCATTTCTCTTGTTTCAGTTGCAAAGGGTAAGTTGACCATAATGGCAGAAAGTCTAGACAGTCTAAGGCTGATAGAACTAATCTTTAAAATTCACTGACCCCAGTCTGGAACATGGGGTCAGAAAAATGTGATGGAAATAAATGCACCGCACTAATAAATACATCAGAGGATGTATTTAGACATTTTTCACTACAGCCATTTTAACATAAAACAGTTGACATGGGTCTAATCAAGTGGTTTTCAAGCAAACTGCTAATAGTAAATTTTTATAATTCTTATTTTAGCATTCTTAAGCATTACTGATGTTCTGTTTGGACTCTAAGGTCCCCCTATTGGAACTGCTAAGCATATTTTAATGACCTTTAAAAAATAAGTACATATATATATATTTCTTTGGGTGGCAGTTTGGGAATAAGTTTTGAGTTTTGGGAGGACATTTCCAGGATAAAACCATGAGGGAGATGAGAACTTCAGAAAGAAACATTCAGCTAAACAGGTGGAGGTGGTTCTCCGAAAAGGAAGAAAGGAATTACACTAGGCAGGTGGTGATGATGGATGTAAGGTAGAACTGTAATGGGGGTGGATGTGGAATGGAAAGGGGAGAAAACGGGTGAACATGTGGGTAGAGAACAAATTAAAGGTACAGAAGCGATAGAGGTGGTGTGGAAAAAATTTGGTGGGAGTAGAGGAAAGGAGAGAGATAGATAGATAGATAGATAGATAGATATATGCACAGCAGAAGGACAGATGACAGTTAGTGACAGAACAAATATCTGATCTATAGCTTTAGAGAGAGCGGTAAGTGTAAGACTCACTGAAATCTGTGCACAGGACTATTACTCACTCTGACAGCACTGTGCATCAGCCCAGATTTTTGTCTTGAAACCCACCATCTCTCCTCTCTCTCCCTCTGAGCTCTAGAAACAGTGAAGTTCTTGGAATTGTCTACTGTTTTAGCTAAGATTACAACCCGGTTCATTTGAATACTGTTTTGGATTCCATACTAATTGACAAAACATTAGGACCCTGTTACTTTTTCCACATGTTGTTTTTATATGTTGAAGTTTTATATCTACAAAATTGGCATTATGCTCTTTGAAAAAGAAAATTTTTTTAAGTTCTTTTTACCTCTTTGTCAAATCCAGGAAAAAAAATCAAATACTTAGAAATTGTGAAGACATTTTACGTTTGATTAATACACCAAGCACAGCTGAACTTCCTCTGTACACCACTAGATGGTGTGCCAGCCTTGTAGAAAAACATCAACTCTTATTGGTTAGCATTGGAAGGGGATCAGGTGGTGAGATGGAAGAAATGACTGAGACGTGTTCAGTATCTGTAAATGCTGGTTACTGACAAATCAGAGCAAATCACTAACCTGAAGATGGGTCGTGATTCATTTCCAGTAACAGATACATTATCAATGTAATTATGTAGGAGGTTTGTAGTGTAAAATATTGTCTTGCTTTTTTCTTTTATTAAAAAATATAATCCATATGCTGTGTTTTGTAATAACTGCTTATTACAAGCAGTAATAGAATAGAATAAACCTTTATTATCCCACGGATGAGAAATTTCAGTGTTACACAGCTCCTGTAGCAAGGGGAATACAAGATATACAAGGAAGACACAAAGTGGTCCTATACATAAGCAACTGAGGTTTGTATATACAGGTAACGATGTACAGAAATATGTATAGAAAAAACTGTACGGAGATACAGTATGTGTAAAATGTACAGTGAACAAACAAGCTGGTGAGTAAGATGACCAAAGGATGTTAAACTGTGTAATAATGGACTGTTAGCAATGGTAGAAGTATGCGTAGATGCTGCAGTGCCACGTTATAAAAAAATACCCCCTTGCAAAATTGTGTTTACAGCATAGGTGTAAAAGTATGAGTAACATTTATTTAATTTATTTGGTGTATTTCCTCAAATATAAAACCTCTGTGTGTATGTTACATGTTTAATATACATACATATAATGCTGAAGAGTTTAACTGAGGTCAGAGTGAACACATGTGCTACTTAGAAAGGCTGTAGACTCTTAAAAAATCCTAAATTTTCCTTATATATATTGTAGATGAAAGAAATCATAGAATTTATTTTAAAATATTAACTGAGACTCATCTCAGTTAACTTTTTTTTTTCACATGTAGTGAACACTGGTGTGCATGTAACACTTTAGTAATGTATTTCTTTAGTGATCTTGGCACAAGACGGGAGAGTTTGTGCAGTCAGGTGTCACCTTGAGAGCTGCATTGACATTCCTGTCAGCCAGGGAATTTGTGTCACTTCAGCAGAGCCTTGGTGGCTGTCTGACTCTTTAACTGGCTGGCCAACCACCCTCAGGGCAACTTCTTTTTAATCTGCCAACCACCCCATAGCCGCACTGGAGTAATTACAAGTTACACCCAGAGGTTAGAAGGATGAATGAATTGGGACTGCACCTCTACTTCTCATTATCGCATACAAATCTCTGCAACAATTCCTGAGTAGACCCATTAGCCAGGACAGGATTTTACCTCAAAGTTAAAGTTTAAAATTGACATTAACTGCAGCTTTAAGGTATTCAGGATAGTGAGATGCAAAGCCATGTGTCTGGAAAGGACTTTTACCAACTGAGTACACCAAAAGAAAAGTGCAATAAAAACTTTTGCATTGCTTTCCTGACCTAATTAGTATAATTAATATGAGTAATTAGTTTGTAATGTATTTTTGGTTATAGTTTACTTAACAGGATTAATAACAATAATCTACAGACTTTATCAGTATGTACGCAGATATAATGAAGAGTTCTAAATCCGTTATTACAAAATACAAAAATTAAGCACAGAAGTAGCATTAAACTAATGAGCTAATATTATTTGAAACTAAACTTTAAGTTTGTGTTTTCTTTTTATCTTTAGAGGAGGGATGAAAGCCAATTTTATACTGGCCTCCAAAGCCCAATATATTAATATTAATCTGTGTTGCACCTGGTTGGTGAACATGGCACCCCCATAGTTATTTCCAGTTAATTGATCTGACATACTGTTATGGCAGAACCTACTGTTACAGTGGCCTTTTAGCTGTTGATTGGCATATGTGTTATGATGGCTTTTTGCTATAGTACTTATTTTTTGTTTGTTGTTTAAGTTAATATTTACATCAATCCAACTGCCAGGTATCCAGATGATAAGTCATGTTCCTTGTTCTTTAGGGTCTGTATTTCAAAACAGTCAATGTAAATTAAAATAAAATGCACTGTGCATTGTTAAAGTATGTATTGCTAATATTTAATTGCAGTAGTTTAGTAGTAGTCTAAGTCTAGTAGTCTAATAGTAGTAGCAGCAGCAGTAGTAGTTTAATGATGAACACCATCATCATCTGCCATTATTTTAGGTAATGAAGTAGATGGTGCATAACTGTTTGCTGTCTCTGACCTGTTGACATAACCACATGCTTTATGCCTTCCTCTGTTATTTTATCCCATACCCTTAATAGAGCAGCCCTCAGCTCTTCCTTGTCGGAACCAATGCAGCTGTTCAAGCTGCCTTAGCTTTCCTGCTGTTGCTGTGCTGCTGCAAGCTGCTTTGCAACCCATCTCCACCCCAGCCCCTCCTTTCATGCTGTATCTGACTTAAGTGGGCGATCGTGGCTCAAGAGTGGGCAGTTTGTCTTGTAATCGGAAGGTTGCCGATTCGAGTCCCGGCTCGGACAGTCTCGGTCGTTGTGTCCTGGGGCAAGACACTTCACCTACCGCCTACTGGTGTTGGATAAAGGGGCCGATGGCGCGATATGGCAGCCTTGCTTCTGTCAGTCTGCCCCAGGGCAGATGTGGCTACAACTGTAGCTTGCCTCCACCAGTGTGTGAATGTGAGAGTGAATGAATAGTGGAATTTGAGGGTCTCGAAAAGCGCTATATAAATGCAATCCATTATTATTAATCCTTATTTGCTGTCACTGATTTCTGCCCCGTTTAAGTGTACAGATGAGGAAATACCAATTGTTTCACTTAATACAGTTACTTTCAACACTAAGATATGAGAACAGATACATACGGCAAGGCAGCTAAAAATAGACAAAAGGTTAAATAGCAGCAAAATAAGATGATCTTACGCCATGAAGCAGTCAGTCAGAATACACTGTTTACCTTGGCTGTGCTGAGATATTCATAGTCACTTGTCTCCAACAAGGAGCTGCATCTCACAGACACAGAGTCAGCACATCTGATGGAGAGGAGGAGGGGGGAGTTCACAGCTACAGTCCCACCACTACTGCTGTCCAGACCCGTTAATTATTAGTGCTCCTTGTCACATGCAATTAACTGCAGTACTGTGTGTCCTGTTCGACTGGGGAGTAAAAGTGGGAGAATAAAGATTATGTTAATTGGCAGAATTAGGATTTTAT
This sequence comes from Pundamilia nyererei, assembly GCF_000239375.1. Lineage (NCBI taxonomy): Eukaryota > Metazoa > Chordata > Actinopteri > Cichliformes > Cichlidae > Pundamilia > Pundamilia nyererei. The sequence goes on from NW_005187411.1 coordinate 1,492,047, forward strand.
GTAAGGAAACGTCAGAGACCGGTGCAGCTTGGGTCACTTCAATGATTGCCCACAGTGACTTGGCAGATATGTAGCGAAGTAAAGTGCACAACAGCTGCTTGCTCTAAATCAAGCAGCCTATCCTCCCAATTCTCCTCTCTGCCTCAGAGTTCCTGTGGAGTGCAATGTCAGCTATGCTGGAATCATCATTCATTATGCGGACATGCATTCACCTCAACCACCCCTTTCTTCCTTTTTAAAGATCAGTACTTTTATTGTTCATACGAGTTTGTCCTCACTTTACTCCTTATGTCTCCTGGATTGCCAAATACTTGGATTTGTGTCGGCTTAAGTCAAATTCTGCATTACTCTAGCAAAAGACACCTAATATAGTTTGTCGTGTTTATTAATAAACTCAAAGGGATATTTTTGAGCTGAATGGATAGACTGAAACACGTGCCTTCTGAGTAAAAATATCACCTAAAGCCCCTGAATAAATGAGTTTCAAAAGACAAATGGGAGTGGAAGGAAAAAAGATCTGCAGTGACCCACTTCCTTGTGGACCTTTTCATGCTGTTTATATTCACAATGCAGTGTACGCAGGAATATTGTTGCTACGCAAGGCACATGGCATTAGGATATTTAGTGTTTTTGTGAAATAAAAAAAGAGAAAATAAATGACAATATGTGACCATGTGCATGTAATATACAACAAATAATGTATTTTGTATTAGCTGCTTTAGTGTTTATGTATGTATAACAACCCTACAAGGGATCTGATAGTATACTACTGTATGTGACATCAATATTGATTCAACAGCACTCCTTTCTAGTGTATCCAGCTGTTACCGTATTGACTTGACTGAAGAAACGGATTGGCTTTAAACAAGCGGTGACGTGCAATCTTTTCCTGCTTCGGGAGAAGTCACCTGATTCATCATAGGAATCAGGTGTTAAATACAATCAGCATCAAAATGAAGTGTTTCAAATACAGGGAAGATAGACTGTACAATGTGCAGGAAAATTGTGTACATGTTTGAGGTTCACTTAATTAGATTTGCCATGCATTTGAATGTAAACTTAGTCTGAGATAGATTTGAGTTTAAATGTATGTACCATGAATATCATTCACTCAGGATAAATATCATAGATTTGCTCAAATGAATGAAATATGCTAAACTACCTCTTAACTCACTTTAATCATGCATATGTTATACAAATTGTTTAAAAATGTACCATGTTTTTTTAAGTAACCTTGTTCTGAATGACAATTTTGAATAATAATGACATGCAAAACACGCACCCCACAAATCACAGAGGGATCGTGTGGCATTAATCACTCTTGCATATCAGTTCGATTATGTTTACGCGTCTGTTATCAGAGCAGAGAGATTGTAACACAGGCACTGCGTATGCTTTGAAATGCACGCACGTGCATCACTTAAGATATGGACCACCTCACTTTTTATTTGCCTGAATCCTCTGTTATCAAGCTTAGTTGCTGTTTGAAGGATGTCTTCAGAAGTGCAAAGTCTTCACAGATTTTTTGATATTTCTGTTTTCCTCTGTGAAGCATCGCCATCCTATTACAATCTAGCGAGGTGTCCCATCCTATGAGCCCCTCTTGAGAGCGAACAGGACATCAGTATGCAGACAACGCCCTACAGTTTGGCAGTGCATGCAGCGTGAAGCCACTAAATTATGGTGGAATATGCAGAGGGGAGAATTCATAACATTCTGTCATTTTCTGTTTGTTTATGATCCATCATCACAACCTGGTTGATATTCACTAAATTCCACAGGAGGACTGGGGGAGGCGACGGAGAGTTTTGTGTGTGTCTTTTTGCATGTGACTGCAGTGTGAAGTTGTGCATCAGCAGAAGCGTGTGTCTTCCTCTTTATCGACTTAAGAGATTTATCTTGTGGACAAAGGGGCGGTGCCCAAAACAGTGTATATCAGCAAAGTAACGACAACCGTGGCACCAGCGCCAGAGGGCAGCAATTAACATGAATTAATCACACTGATTTAGGCTCTCATCTGGGTAGAGCCCCGCCTTTCTCTCCTGCGTGCACACATACATGAAGAGGCACACTCACCTAACCTGTTATCCATAAATCAAATTAGTTTTGCCCAGAATAATGGGATGATAATGGCTTCTTATCATTTGGCTCTCTGAACAAATAGAGGTCAAGTTTAATATATGTAGAGATCCTCAGATATGTGTCATCATCTTCTCATCAAGATACAATAAGCTGGTGAAGAGAACGGTGTGTAAATCTCCAAATTAATGAAATGACTTGAATTCAAAGCTTCATATCCTGTAAACAGAAGACAGTAGTGACAAAATTCTGACTGTCAAGCCTAAAGGAGGTTCAATGGCTGTTTCCTTATTCATATTCTGAAAAGTAATTATTGTTTTTTTTCAGCCTACCACACATTTCTATTCATTCATGTAATATAATACAATTTGTCCTTTCAAAGGAAAAATGATCATCTTGTAGCATAGTGATGTGCTCCGGTGTCTCTTTTCCTGACCGTCTCTACTAAGATCTCTAGTCTCTACTACTTCGACCACTGAGGGGCACTGCAGCTTCAGTTGAGTCCAGTGGAGCTCGAGAACCCGAATGAACTTTGAGCAGCGCGCACCAGCCGAGGCAGCGTCAGATCCTCACTTCAGTGCCAGCCCCTAAAACTTACCGAGGATGCCTAAATCTGCTGAGCTGTCTCCTCCTCCCGCTCCTCTACCGCAATATGACTTTTCCACCAACTCCCGAAGAAACTTCTTTATATCTCACTCTTCTGGTTATCCTCCTTTCCCCCCGTTCGCTTTCCCTGTCGTGCTCTTACTCTATCGTCCTCTTTTCTTAGAGGCATCAGGTCCATTCCAGCTGTAGTCAATCTAATCCCTCTAATTCAGTTAATCTAATTTTCTGGATATGGTCACACTGCTGATCTCCACCACTGGTTCTGTATAATCTCTCTCTCCACTCAGATTTGGTGCCCAAATCCCCTGGAGCCTGCTCTTTCTCACTCCATCTCCACATTACTTATAAAAAAAGTAACAGATTGGCACCAGTTTGGTGGAGGTTGACAAAATATAACAACTACCAACAGCTTGCTTTAAGACATTCATTAAAAATACAGTGTAGAATGATTTAATCTATGTAGCTTTTAGTGTTTGCTATATTGGGTGCTGCTTGTTTAAATATCGGTGGCATTATGCATGACTTTAAACTCAATGATTGGCATCAAGGCTTGGATGACTCATCTTTCATAATATCACTATTTTGCAAGTCAGATCACTTGTTAGGGGCAGTCTAAGCAACAAAAATAATGATTTCTTTAATTCATTTAAATCAGATTCAGGCTTGCAGTAATATAGATATGAGTAAGTATTTTAGTTTTTTCAGAATTGGGTTTAATAGATCTAATAATTTTTGGATATTTGTCACATTACAAGGAAGGCAAGTTTGCTAATTGCTCATCTTTATAGTTTTCTGAAGATTATGCACAGGAAGTATACTATAGTGTTGAGAACACATCTAGAAATTTTAGTGGTGGAGAATCTATGAATTACTGGTTTCTAGCAAACTAGTCTCTCTCATTCATTAGAAGCAGTCAGTGTTCGGTACATGCGTGTTTGAGGGATTACCAAGGTCTATTAGCAGATAAGAGGGACTTTCTCAGTGGAAATCACTGGAGATACATTATGTGGGTTAAACACTGTGTGCCCTGCCATTCACTTTTTAATCACATTGCTTGATAAGCTCAGTGTTATTTGCATCTTGCGGACCATTTTAATGCACAGCATCGCAGCATTAAAATACCACTTGTTCCATGATGCACTCACGCTGCCGCTCTTTACTTTGCCTCCCTCACTTTGCCTCATCTATCCGTGGCTCCTGACTGCAGCAAATCTCTGCGGTTATTGTGAAAAAAATGAATGCGTTTTATCCGCATGGAAAATCATTTTCTTTACACGCCCTCCTTTAAACTGTTATCATGTAAAAGTACAAAAGGGGGGGAGGAAAAAAAGCCAGTTTGCGTAGGGGGACAGGAATGGTGTCAGTCTCCGAGAGAGGATTAGGGCCAGGCTAACCAGACATTCACAGGAACTGAAAGTGGGCCGAACAGGACACACCCTTGTGTTGTTTGTCCTGCCTGACGGCTGAAGGGAGACAACACATAATATCCCTGTGTGTCTGTCTCTTTCTATTTTTTCCTCCCATCTCTTTGGACTTCTCTTTGGATCAAAGCTCTCTAAGTCACACTTCTTTCATCTGTGTCTCTCTGTCCTTTCCCCTTGCCCCCTGCGGCCCACTTGTAGATTTATAGGTCAACCGTCTGGCGATTTCAGGTCTATCTTATTTAATTCCCTCCCAGTGGGTGAGATATCTGCTGCAGTTCAGTTTTCAGAAATACAGCAAGTAACCGTCCGGTGTCAGCTAAGCTGATAGACTGCAGGAATGCAATCTGTGCTGCACACGAAGAGTAAAATAGAAGTGTCCAGGATGAGTCTAATCAAATGTGAGAGTGAATAAGTGAGTGGTAGAGATATTTTTGTTCACAAATGATTTCATTCGTGAGGGCTGATTAGAGTTGATTGGAGCAACATGTGGCTTTGTCCTGTGACCTTCTGTGTCTAATGGAAAATTCAGACAAGTTTTGTCTTGCTAATAAAACAGGGATGTGTGAGACATGCTGAAAAGTTTTCTTTTTTCTTTGTTGTCACTTTTTTATTATATATTTATTACACTTCCTTGCGTACATCTTTTTTCCCCCATCTCGCATTAGTTCTGACATTGTCCTAAGCTGCCTTTTCTTCGATCTGTCTTCTTTTCCCCAGTGAAATATGGACGTATTCAGGATGACTGCAATGCAGTTGAAACAACAGCAATGGTCTTACTCTCACATCAGACAAAAGGGAGGGTGGCCTGTCATCCCGGCTTGCGTAAAGGTTTAAAGAGCCCATGTGCTTTCAGGATCTGGATTGGACTGGGCCGGCTGACCTGCCTCGCCAACAGATCCTAGAAGAAGAAGAGAAACGCGTTGCTCTTGTCTCAGCATGGGCATGCCACTACAGAGAGGGAGAGATAAAAGAAACAGACACAGAGAGATAGAGACTGAGAAATAACAAGACAGACTTAAAAAATGGAGAGAAAAAAAGAGAGAAAGTTAGAAAGCATAGTCACAGCCCACTCTAAAGTTCAACTTCCATGCATTCACAAAGGGAAACAGTCATGAAACGAAAGGCAAATATAACATATTTTTCATACGCAGCACAGAACCTGCTATCATTATCATGATGCAGTATTTTCAGAAACCGACCCGAGAGTCTCTCAGCGTCGACTCAGCCTCCTGCGGTCCGTGTAGGCAAGCCAGACAGGTGTTTTCCATTCTGCATTATCCTTTTGTTCAGTATTGCTGTCACACCTTAGCCAGGCCCCACGCCAACACAGCAGGTGACTCAGTGGCAGCCAGTGCTCACCATGCGTCAGCAAGTGTAAATATAACACTGACTTTGGGGCTTTGGAGTTAATTTGAATGCCATATGCAGCTCACGGTTTCCTTTCACTGATGTTGTATACAGTCCTGATTGTGAAAACAGTGGACAGGAATAACTAGAAACCAATAATTATTGCTAATCAGCTGTACAGATTTGACTGCCATGAGACACGAGATAACACATCAGCTGCACTTGGGGGCTGTTGTGTCAGTTTGCTTGGATTTCTTACAGGATTGTAAAGTATAAATTATATATTTGTTTAAAAGTATGGTCTTTTTTTTTTTGTGGAAAAAACAATGAAAGGAACCATAATCGTATTTTTAACCCTGTAACACCAAGTGTATCATACTCCTGTACAATCTGATGCATTCAGTCAGACACCTGCAGTACTACTGTGAACAATAAATCGCACAAAAATAATGAATGTACATGTAAACAGCATGTCTTGTGTTCCATGTGAATGATCAGGACTGTCTGTCAGTGTCCTCCTGTCTGTCAACCTGGGATGACAGACAATTAGTGGCAGTAAGAATTGCTTTTGAAGCAGACCCATTTCCCCCAAATTCCCTTGTCACAGCTCAGTGTAATAAGACTATGACTGTAGAAGCACTGCAAGCAGGATAGTGGAGCAGTTACACTGTGCATTTATATTTCAACATCCACTTGGGCTGGGATTCATTTAGAAAGGTACACACACACACACACACACACACACACACACACACACACACACACACACACACACACACATAAATACTCACCATAGCACTTAGAAAACAGGTCCTGCTCCATCAAGCACAAGCACGGTGTTTCACTCAAGAGTCTGATTATGCCTTCATGTGGTGCACTGAGCCCCAACATCGCTCACCGCAGATGTATTTAATCCACTCGATGAGGGAAAAAAATTTTTTAATGTGATATTCAGAATTTAAATGCACTCCGCCACTGCGTGCTTAAAAACTACTAACTTATTCAGTGCACAAAAGCAATTAGGAGAAGAAATGTCTGCATTTGTGAGCACAGTTGATGTTTGCTGCTGTAGCTGTGGAGTGAATTAATTTTCAGATGTGCCAGAGAGAGAAATAGGGGGGGGGAAGTTGAAAATGTCAAATATAATCAGGAAATAATCTGTTAATGTGTTTTTCTTTCTCTGGTATCGGTGAACTGAGGCGTTATGTTGTTGGCTGTCTTTAGTTAAGAGAAAATGAGCGCATGCCATTTTTTCCCGTGCTAAACGTTAGCAGGGATTAACATCACTACGTTGATGCAGCATGTTCAGCTTGTTACTTTCATTAATCGTCAGCCACGTGCTGCTCAAAATTAGTCAGAGTAAAACTCCTAGAGTTGTGACTCATGCTGTCATCTGTAAGTGTGTGTGTCTCTGTTACTCATCAGTTTGGGTAGATTTGCACAGAGAATTTTGCTATGAATTAAGTTTCAGAATAATTGCTCTGTTTTTGTGAGTTTGCAGAAACGTGTATTAACTTATTAGTGCCAGGTTATACTTAATAAAAGTTATTTAAGTTAAAACTTTAATCTGAACTTTTTGTATTTATATCACTTGATATGCAGAGAAATTGCTCACATTCGTTTCAAAGAGGAGACATAAAAATCAGTAATTTTGCTATGAATTATAAACATTAACCTGAATGACCCTCATATTAGAGATCTATTTAAACCTCATAAACAGGATATACAAATTGGTACTTTAATAACTTATGCGAAAACAAATTAGCAAAATGTTAATTTGTTTGTGCATAAAGAAACTATTATTTGAAAGTGTTACACAATAATTTAGAATTCATATATTAGCAATTAAATAGGTAATTACATTTGTGAGAAAAACATAGGTGATCATTAGGCATACAGATTAAAGTGCATAAATGTGATTGATAGCTAATTAGTGGCACATAAAGGATGCAATTATATATACATTTATATACTCATATGTGAAGTTATATAAAATTTCATGTAGCAGATTACATAGTAGTTTAAATGATCTGCATGTTAAATCCTTCAAACAAGCTTTACCAATTTACGCAGATTTTTCAACATATCAAGGGAGGAACATTACACTCTGCATGCTAGCTCGTATCAAGGTGGATGATTGAACACTACTCATTTACAGTGATGGATTTATTTTTACATAAATCAGATAAGCTTAGAGTACTCTTTTTATTTAACCTTGCCAGATTAATCCTAAGCATTATACATGACCAGTAATGCCTGACAGCATACATTGCAAAGTGAGTGATCCAGTCTCCAGATGTTAAGTTGTATGTGTATGTAGTGTAGCTTGATATATGTATTCCAGCGTGGTTACAGAACTCCAATTTTAAAAAGAAGTTGGGGCATAAAAACATTATGCAATGACTTGCAAATTGCATAAACGTATTGTATTTATACTTTATTCACTGTATAACAGAGTAAACATATCAAACGTATATGAGGCCCATGTCTCAAACTCCTATTTGAAAATTTCCCATTTGAAACCCCCCCCAAGAAAGGTCATTTTGAATTGTATCATAGCAACATGTCTCGAAACAGCTGGGACAGGGCCACTGTGTTGTGTCCCTTCTTTAGCAACAGTACATAAAAGTCTGGGAAATGAAGATACACTTCCTGGAGTTTTGGAGGAGGAATGCGGTCCAAGTCTTATCATCCAAGATTCTAGCTGCTCAACAGTCCTGGATCTTCTTTGCTGTAGTTTTCATTTCACGATGCTCCAAATGTTTTACATTTGTGAAAGGTACTGTATGAGCTAAAGTCCACTTCAGCAGCTGGACTCTTCTGTGCAGTATGTGGTATAGCATTGTCTTGCTGAAATATTAAAGGTATTGTCTGAAAAAGATGTCATCTGCATATGTTAGCAGTGATGGTGCCTTTCCAGATGTGCAAGTTGCCTATTTCATAGGCACTAATGCAGAGATGCAGACTTTTGAATTGAGTGCTAATAATAATGGGTGGTTCCTCTCCTCTTTAGTCTGGAGGCATCCACGTTACCCAACAAGAATTTCAAATTTTGATTCGTCTCATCACAAAACAGTTCATAGCTTGGCTTCAGTTGCGTGAGGGCCCAAAGATCATGGGCATGCATTCATTTCCAGCCTTGTTCCTTGAGATTTCTCCAGATTCTTGGAGTCTTTTGATGATATTATGCACTGCAGATTTGATTTTCATATTCAAAGTCTCCACGGTTTTACGTTGAGGAACCTTATTCTAAAATTGTTCCCCAATTAGTAGATTTTTTTTATTGCAGATTGATGGACATGTGCACATCTTTACTTCTAAGAAACTCCACCTCTCTAAGATTCTCTATTTATACCCAGTCAGGTTGCTGACCTGTTTCAAAATAACCTAATTAGTTGCAAAATTGGGTTATTTATTTCCCCCCAGCTAGTACTACTTATTTTTCTATCCAATTTTGTGACATTTTGCTGCCATCAAATTCAAAATGAACAAATCTTTTTCATGAAATAGTACAATCTCTTACTTCTAACATTTGATGTGTTTTATATTATTGTCTTTATATATTTTCTTTCTTTTTGTGGAATTGGGGCTTTAATTCAGAGATGGTGAAATCATTCTCTGTAGAATGTCCGTAGAAAAAACTAATAGCTGTTTGCATGTATTAATATGTGTGATTGGTTGGAAGCATAACAGCTTCACATACACTTTACAGCTCAAACTGAGTTTATACTAAGAACAAGAACAAATGCAGGGAGCTGGTGATTTGGCATGGAAATCTAGTAGACCTAGTAGTAACTCTGTAGAAGAAACTTATGTCATATGTAAATCGCAGGGGTTTGAGATTTAAAGCTGACCTTTGTGCCCTGACCTTTTGCATCTATCTCTGAGTCAGCAAAGCTGAATAGTGGGCACTCAGCATCCCACTGCTGGATAGAGCGGGAGCTGAAGGGGAAAAATATACAGGACGAGCTGGGACTCTTTAAGCAGAGCTCCATAGGTTGTCGGGTCAGAGGGAGGCACCAGGCCTCTGAGACCTGCTTTGATCTCCTGGTCATGGCTTTATTTTTGCCTCACTTTGGGATTTAACACATGTGCTCCTCTGGTCAGCAGTTTGACTTAACATTAGCATTATTACAACGTGCTGGGCTGTGACATGGATTGCAGGTTTAAACCATTCCCCATGGGAGTCGGATTTTATGCGGCACTGTTCGCCTGTTGCATACTGAGATGCATAGATCACTATCTTAAACACCTGCTCATTATGTTCTACAGTCAGTCATATTAAAACCAGTAGCTGCAAAGCCTGTTATATATAGTAACTAAACCTGGCAGCTATATTAATCTTTTCTAATAAGCATTCATATTTCTTGTATTTGCTGAAAGAACATTTTCCTCAGGTCTGATGAGATCCATTATTAAACATTATGTATTTCACTTCTTGTATATATTGGGCCAAGCGTTATGATAAAGAATGCAGATTACGTTTTTTACGAGGTAGACCCAAAAGGCACCATCTCTTGCAACATTAATGTACCATTATACGACAGTTAAAGCTGAATATTACATTCACTAACATCAGACATTATGTGCTTTTGCTCTTTGAATGTCATTTACCCTGAGAGCAGCGGCATGTCCAAGTTTGTATTGTCTTAGTATTTTCTGAAGGCACCGTATTAGGGAACATTGAATAATTTATGACCCCTATCAGCCACCAGGAGGAGGAAATTACATAACATCACACCACTCGCTCCAATTTACACCTTACTCGTCTACAAGCACGGCGCTCATGCCCTATCAGCTCTAACCAGCTGCAGGGGTCTAAAATTGTCATATCAAATATGATCTGAAGATGAGCAGCTAATAAAATTAATTTAGCCACTGAAACCCAACAGTGATATTTGTTCTTTGGGTAGGGGATTTGCTTTTTAGCTGTTGTACCCCAGGTGAAAGGTTTCCCTCTTGTTTCATCTCTGCTATCAACACTCATACCAAACCCCTTTTCTTTCAGTGTATTATTCGTATCAAACATTGAGCCCTTTAAAGCATTCCGAACATCATTTTTCTTACGTGGGTAGTTAGGTTTTATTTTTACAACATTTCGGTTTATTTAACACACAACGGTGACTTCTGCTGCTGTAATTTGTATTTAATATAAAACACTAAACACAATCCACCTTGGCCCCTGTGTCACAAATGTCTCTGTTGGTCTGTTTATCTCTCTTCTGTTCAATGAATCTGTCAATCCTCAGTCATGGCAGGTTCAGCCTTGACCCTGACCTGCACCAAACGTGTCAGAGCTGACAGCATTTTAAAAAGCCAACACATGTTTCCGTCCCTCTCTTTTCTTTGTGCTCAGCTGGTTTCCTATGTTCTTTATGTTGTAGGTGTATTTGATAATCACTTGAGTATTTTTGCATTGCCTGTGCATCGCTAACAGTTTTAGACCTCTAGGATTTAGGATGGCTTATCTTCATTTTGTTGTCGTAAATGGTTCTGGTCAGAACTGATGTGAAGCTAGAAAATGTTAGCTTGTATCCTCAACTGTTGAAGAATTCATACCTCTGCTGTCCTGTAGTATCAGCTTCTGGTGTGTCTCTATCAGACTCAGCCCTCCATTGTTGCCCCTCCCCTTCTCCATTCCTCCATTCCTCCCCCTTGTCTCAACCCCCTTGAGAGGAGTGATACTGCTGATGCATCACCACCCAAGATAATTTGTTTAAATGACAGATTAGGACTATAACTCGATTTGTGTCCAATGCAGTATGTAGTGTCTGTTACCAATCTAATAAAGTCAAACTCCCCACCCCCTTTGCTCCTTCCTCTCAACCCATTCTCCTATCTATATACCCTGCCCCCTTTGCTTGTATCTGCCGCAATAAGCTCCTAGTTCAATGAGAAGGGAAGAGGAGGCGGGGGGCAGGAGAGGTTTGTCTCCAGTGTTTGCAACATGATTGTAGGCAGGGGCCACCAAGGCTTCCAGGTAATTGAATTGCAAGGCCAGGAAGCTGTGAGGTTTGGCGAGGCGCTCATTGACTCATTGATCGGCACAGAGGGGCTTCAGAAATACGCCTCGCAGTCGTGACCAATCAATCAAACAATTAAGCCTCGTCTCTGCTGCCGCCTGTGCTCCATTTAAGTCTAAACTCTTCGCTCCCGGTGCAGCACATTCCAAATTAATTGCTTCTTTCCACAGAATAGGCCCACCTTACCCCACCCCCTCATTTTTTTACCTGTGGGGGAAAAAAAGGTAAGTGTGAGTCTGCATTTCTATAGAGCTTATGTTAAAAAGTAGAAAAAAAATCCAAAATTCCTGCTCTGCAGTATGTTTGCATAAGGGATGCTCGTGGGAGGGGGGTTGTGGGTTGGAGTAGCGCGGCCTTTCCTGCGGCATGCCCCTCCTCCTCCTTCCGTTACCACCACCTTCATCCCCTTCCCTTTTCCTCTTGCCTCCTTCCAGTCTTACAGGGCAGTAAAACCATGTCCTACAACAGCAGCAGGAGGATTATTCCTCGTTCATGGCTTCGTGACTGGAATCCACAGCTGCCTTCTTCTAGCCATATGGCATTATCTTTTTTTCACTGTGGCACTGCCTATCACCTTAAGACTGCGCCTCCCTGGCATGCCGCCCTAGCTAGCATCTGTCATACGGGACTAGTGAGGGTTTGATGTCTCTCTGTCTTGCTTGCACTCTGCCTTTTTTCCTCGCTTTCTTCCCTTTCCCTCTCCCAGTTTTCCCTCAAATGCCCTCCTTCCATTTCATTACAGTCATCGTGGGGTGTAACATTTAGAAGGGTTTAGGAGAGATTGCGGGTCTAGTCTGAAACCTCATGGGTATCTGCAGAAAGCCTAGCTCCCCAGCCCTTTACTGATGCCCTTTTATAGCAGAGATATGATAAATCAGATGTGTCCATTTTTTAGGAACGTGTCCTTATTCTTTCCATTGGCCACCTGGCCTGATTTGTGACCTTGAGGATATGTGTCTGATGCTGCGAGGAGCAGCAGGATGTCACAATTGCACGCACTGGCACACACTACATATGCTCATGCATTCAGTGCACACACACGCACACATGCTCACATACATTCAGGCACATGACAAGAAGCCCACTTGTCACATGGATGTCCTTGAGCTGTAAACACAGTCAGCCTGAGAAGTGAAGGACCTGGGATGTCACGAAAAAAGGTGTGAGGATTAATTCTGTCATCAAGGAGGCATCTGATGTAAACCACCAAAGACAGGCAGAGACAGAGTGTTCATATATAAATATATGTGCATATATATATATCTATATATATATATATAGATATATATATGCATGTATTTAGACAGACAAGTGTATAATTTAGGCTAAATTATACACTCCCACTGCTGTGTTTTATCATTAATGCAATCATATATGTGTGCACACATATTTAATGCTTCGAATGAAGTGCAGTTTCTTAAGATATGTAATCCCTCTGTCTGTGTGTGTGTGTGTGCGTGTATGTGTTTTATCATGCAGTCTTGTTTTGTTGTGTGTAGAAATAGTGGGTTTTATGATGAAATAATCCTGCCACAACAGATTGTTTATGAACATCCTTAAATCTGATGCTTTGTGAAGCTCTGCTCCTACTTTTTGTGCATCTGTCGATGTATTTAGTGCTTCTTACGTAGTGTTTTTCAGGGTTCAGTCCTCAGCTTTTTTCTCCTTCATTTTTTATGCCAATAAGCTGAGGTTACATTATCCAGCATGACCCACAAATTGAATCAATAATATTACACATTCTGCGTGTTATTTTAGACACGTTTTGGTTCAAACAGCCAATCACAAAATGTAATTCATTCACAAACTAGCCTCTGTTTGTTGGGTATATGGTCAGATTTATCAAGGGCTCACCAGTATTCAAGGTACAAAATCTCTCTTGTCTGGTTTTATTGTATTATTTTATTCTAGTCTTTGATTTTATTTCTTTCTTTCTTTCTTTTTCTTTTTTTTTTAAACACAGTTAATAGTGTTAACACCAAAATAAAATCAGGGAAGAGAGAGAGAGGAAGACAGACAGCAGCAGGAGGCTTGTGTTAACATTTATTTCTAAGCAGCTCCAGCCTGTCTTCAGTAGAACATTTACACTGTATTGAAATCATCCCAAACGCTGTGGCAGCTTATTTTAGCTTGGCAGCACTTATCTCATAGAAGGTAATTTTTAGTAAGATGATGTGTCTCTTATCTGTACGTTTGGAGCACTGGATTCTCAGAGTCCTGTGATTTAATATTCACAACACAGACGGGCATAAATGCTTCTAATCCGACCCGGGAGTTCTCTTTGCTTTCAGAAAATGAACATAAATATTCAGGTCGCTGATTCAGTGATTAAGAAATATTAGAGTGGCTGACAAAAACACTGGACACTATATGTTTTCAGGATTGCAAAAACCAGCCTCGAACTTGCTTCTTATTTGTGGGAGTTGATCTTTTTCATGGCTAGTCCCTCTTACAGAGATGTTATTTCCCCATATCTTCTATTCAGGTTTTGAATGTATGCTTGGAAAAAGCTAGCCTATCTAAGACAGGCATCTCGGAAGAAAGACAGCATATATTATATCCTCTAAATTTGCCCCTTTATATTCACATCTTCTCTTAGCTCTTTGCATATGCCTTCATTAAGTGTTCACTCTTTCTCTTTCTCTTGTACTGTGTAACCATGACAAGAAAATGTTCGCTGTTAATGACTATCACACTTCCAATCACTAATTAGCTTAAGAGAGGAGCTCGTTAATTACTTTTTATACAGTTCACCAGTCACTTCTTTGAGGTTTTGAATACTGGGAAGGTGTTTTTTTTTTCCAGCTAATATTTCTGTTTTCACTGTATAGCCCAAAGAGAAAATGCTGCTTTATCTTCATTTTACTTTGTGTTATTACATTTCCAGTGAAGAGGTGGTTAACATCTTTGTCAGCTGTCTTGTAAAAACATGACAGCTAGCTAGCACATACCAATCATGTAATAATAACAAATACTAAGCGACTTATGGGCTTTCTGTTTTCCTCACCGCTGCTTTGAAAATCTCACTACTTCTGACAGCGTGTTACCTGTCAAGCTAACACAGACACACACATACACACAAGCTGTTGTGAATTACAGAGCTTGTTAAATAGCTGTCTGTTCCCATGTTTGTGTCAGAGGAAAAATGAGACAGCAACTGGGGAAACGGGGAGGTAGGCACATCCAATTATTCTGGAGGGTAGGCAAAATTGTAAACATTTTGGCAAGTTGCAGTAATTATGACTGCCTGGCTCACCACTCCAAAGCACTCATCTGGAAGCTGAAACGCATTTGATGACAGATTCTTGTGTGTTTCTGTAACACTGAATGCAAGCTTTTGTATGCACGGGGAGGAGGGAAAAAGACAGAGACTAGTATGTCCCCTTATTTAGTTTTAAGCTCCGGCTCTGTCCGCTCTGACTGCTGACAGTGTGCAGGTTCGCGGTGAAAAGCTGCTGAGGAATCCCACAGGGATCCTATTAGGGACACTTCATCTAGATGCTGAGACTGCATTGCAGACATACAGGGCACACTCGCTCTCTCTCACACACGCACACACAGATCATTTTTATTGGGCCACAGATTGTAAAATTATCATTTTGGTGTATTTACTTCTGTTATTGATGTTGAGTGACAGTTACCCAGGCTGTTAATACTCAGTCAGTGGACATTTATATTCCTTGAAAAAATACACTAAAAATGGAATTCACCTCAACATTTTAGACCGATTTCCCCACCCAAGCATTTTGACCAAACATCCCATCCCTTTTTTGATTTTGGTACAGCAACTATGTTGAACAGGTGCAGAGAGCTGAAGCAATGTACTATTGAACCGTTTAAAGGGCGTAGATTGATCTTGGTTGGAAGCCATCAATAAATGACCATCATGATAATCAAAGGCCGATCAATACGTGACCTTGTTACCGAAATACAAGTCAATACACAACCTTGTTATTATCATTTAATGATTTAACCGGCCATAAACTACACATCTGTAGAGTGCTCAAGCAACAGTGACGGCTGCAATGGGGATAAAGAGCAGAGCTGAAGTAATTATAGTCAGTATATATTGCATCTTAGTGATAAGTGTTTAGAAACAAGCAGATACTTTGCTTTTATTGTGGTATCAGTTTCAATGCACCGGTGACTATTTGATGTGTCAGCAGATGCTTGTTTTATAAACCAAGAAACCATGAAGGAAAAAAAAACACAAAAGACAAATGTGTGGGATGGTATCCGATTTTCAGAATGTGACAGGGAAAATCACTTTGCAAGGCTGCATTGTTCAGACCTTTGGGAGAAGCCAGAGAACATGTAGAAAGTCAGTGTCAGAACAGCGTTACAGTGCATCCTGTTGGGATCACATGTACCATTTGATGCTCTGTAGAAATATATGAAATATGAGACTGATTCTGAAAGTGAATGAACACATACAATGAGCACTGTATCTGCTAAGTCTTCCCTAGGGTCCTCTCTTACATTACTTGAGAGCATTAAGGAGAGGGTGAAATAAAAACCTGTCTGGTTGACTGATTGGAGGCTCATTTTCTTTATTGGTGGATTTAGGCTCATTAGGACTGTTTTGCCCCATTACTTTTATTTCCAGTAGGCAAAGCAAAGATGTCCAACAGCTAAAACATGGGAGCATGGACATACAGAAACTGTAATGCATAGGAATGAAAGAATTATTCACTGTACTAGCAACTGGAGATTTATTTAATGCAGTTCTATTATAGTAATTGCTGAAAGGGAAAATTGTGGCTGGTAAGCTTTACTTTCGTGCTAGTTCATTAATTCCTCAGTTTTTGCATTTTTTTTTATAGGAACTATGTGAGACACCTTACCAATGTGCATGCCCCACTGTTGATCAATAACTGAAGTGCTATGCTTTAGCCACTAGCACATTTTTGATGGCTTTAACCTCTAAGCAGCGAATTATAATTGCCCCAATGCAACGGCAAGTTTCTGCAGCTTACACCACTGATGCACATTGTAAATATATACATTATATGCACCTACATGCAAATTTGCCCACCTGCACGCACTTGTCACGTTGATGTTGTTTGTCCACACAGCTGTACACATAGCTTAAGCAGAGATAACAGAGCCCGTATTTGAATTGCTGAGAAGGACTAGCAGTACGTTTGGCTCTTAGTCAGCGGCAAGATGACCTTCATTCACATCTTTCTAGACAGCATAGATCCCTGTGAAGAGGATGAAGGGGATGGAGGGAGAGGCAGGTGGGGTGATGGTGGGGGGTGGTGGTGTTGATGTTTCAGTTCTGTTCACTGGCTGCATTTCTATGTGTTTCTGGCTCTGAAACAGATACTCTCTCAAACAGGAGGAAGTGAGTTGGGGAGGATGGAAGACCTCTCAAGGTGAACAAGGCAAAGATATTCACAGATGGAAATATTGGTAGTTGTGGTGGTAAATATTCTTTGCATATCTTTGCAAAAGATATGCAAAGAATACAAATGAAGGCTCAAACCAGGTAGCTGCAGTGCGGAGGACTGAGGAGGAAACTTCAGGGTAAGGTGGAATTGTAAATGTATTTCTCCTGGATTATTAGACAGAATTCATAAAGTTCCTCAGTGAAATTTATGCACGAAACATCCAGAGCCTCACACTACGACACCCATGTTTTATTTCTAATTAAGAAAAATGAGGTAGGTGCTACGTAAAATAGCACTTTCCAACTCGTTCATGAACATTAAAACTATACTGCATGCATAAATTAAACAAACATGCAAAAAAGGGGGGAAAAAAAGACAAATGGTGAGATTCTACTGCGCTCTCTACGGATGTTTTAAATTGCAAATGCATACTGCCATACATTCATCTGGCACATCCGGCACCCTCCCAGGCACATAAAGTGTGAAACATGCATGATAGATAAGCCACGGTAGAGCATCCTATGTCCCTTTAATCAAAGTAGCAGGTGTAGTGAAGTGAGAAAACTACGCTGCTAAGAAGCAGAGATTGTTGGATTCCCAGCACACAAACTGATTGTACAGGTGGGGGAGAGGGACCAGCAGAGAAAGGATACAGTTATACAAGGATAATGTAGGTAAGAGTGTCCAGATTAATGTCCTTACACGGATAGATAAGACGAACACATACTCTTTTGTCCTGTTAAGGTCACCAGGTGAAGTATATGTATCTGGGAGTAGTATAAGGTCAGTGTCTTCAGCAAGTGAATCATTATGATAATCGTTCAAGGACATCATCCTTGCTCCTGTGGACTATCCACAGAGCAGGTGCCTCAGTGGGTGTGACAGGGAGAAGCTGTTGGGGAGACACCCTCAGCTCCTCCAATAATAAGCGAGCTACAGTGATGACGCTGACTTACTCTGCACCTGCGCCATACGTTTCTGTCTTTGTCTGTGAAAAAGAGCAGCACTTCATCTTGGAAGAAGTTTTCAAAAAAGAAAAAAAAAAGATTTCGAAGTTCTGAAAAATGTTTTTTGTGTGTGGTCTCTATCTTGCAGATACCTCAGCTTATTCATTTATGTCTCCTGTCATGGATATTTGTTTTTGGTCTATATCTTATGACTTATTTGAGCTACGCTACTAAGTCCTAATGTGCTTACAAACCGTGCTGGGAAGGTTACTTTTCAAATGTAGGAAATGCAGGAAATCACAAAAAAATGTAACTGAAATAAGCTTTTTTCATCACTTTGTCACATTAAACAAATGTCTAGATTAGTGGTTGAAACTGATCATTTTAACATGGCTGTAGTGTAAGAACTTTTAAAAAAATTGTTTGTTTGAACCTATTTCACTAAACTTCCAAATTGCATTTAGGTGTTCTAAATTAAACATGTGCAAGAGTTTCCTCTTCAAAGTAAGCTTAGACTCAAGTATTCAAGACTCAAGGTAAACTCAATAAATTACTTCAAATAATTAAAATCCAGCGTACACTTGAATTAGTGCTTAGATTTCTGCAAAAGAGATTTGTCTTGCAAATGGATACGATGCCAGAATTTGTACCATATACATAAAAAGTATACTGTCATGTTTGTTTAGTTTAGGGGGTAAAATAATTGCCCCTGTGATGACTGCTAATTAAATTCTTAGTTTTGTCCTTTGACGTGAAAATGTATCAATTGCACTGCTGCTTTATGCAGATATACCCTCACCGGTCACTGTATTAGGTACACCTGTTCAGCTGATCAGCATGATGAATCACATGGTCAAGACCACCTACTGAAGTTCAAACGGAGCATGGCTGTTGGTGCCAGAGGGGCTGTCTGGGGTTTTCCCACACAACCATCTCATGTGTTTACAGAGAAAGGTCTGAGAAAAGTGGAAACCTCACAACAAATTATAACAGTTGTGATAGCAATAGAGGTCTAAACTGGCATCAGCAAGGCGTACTTGTGAGTGTGAAAGAATATAAATGTGTTTCTATAGTTACCCCAGTTCAGTTCTTTGGCTTAGTGTAGTAACAGTTTACAGTTTATGAGTTACATTAAACATTCTTGCTGAGCCAGTGTTGCTGTTGTTGCATTATTAAAAACTGTGTTCTTTGTACGTAAGCCCAGGTAATGCAGACTTGTGTATAAGCTGATTGTCCCTCATTAGATGTCTGGATTAAGATCAGGATTGTTAACCTGCTCAAGGACTCTCTGACCCTCTACTTTTAGATTTCCACTTTAAAACTTAGTATTTTAAAGTGTTTTAAACCATTGCCATTTTCACCCACCAATCTAGCATTTATAACAAAACTGATTATTACCTCCACTCAGTTGTTTTCCCTTTTTTAATATCTGAATCTTTTATCAACACGCACTTTGTAGAAACACTTAAGCAGCAGATTTAAGTACGGCACTTTTCTCAGACAAAGGTCACAAAAGAGTTTCACATTGAGAAGGTACGTAGTACGTATTGAAACATAATAAAACATAAAAGGAGGTAATTATCTAAAAGCCTGTGTCAAAAACAATATCTTTATCTGTTTTCTAAACATGCCCTCAGAGCTAGCAGAGCAAACAGTAACAAGAAGCCATTCCAATGTAGGTGTTACCTGCAAACCTGGAATGAATGGACTTAATGGGTTTTTAATCAAGTATGATTTACTTTACATTATCAACAACCTTCGGTTTACTGAAGAGTAGACTAGTGTGTAGTAACTCATGAGTGGATGAACTACTTAAGAGTCCAGTGTCTTAAACTTAAGTGCAGCTTTTCCCCACTTAAAAGAAAAATGCATTCACTTTTAACTTTCTGAAGTATTTTTTAAAGGATAATTTTCTCTTGTTGGCAGTAGTGGAGCACTTAGCATCTCCTCTTCATAACAAATAGGTCCTGGGTTTGAACCTGCCGGCCAGCCTGTGCCTGCGTGGCTTCTCTAAGGAGGTCCCACTATCTTCCCAAAGATATGTTGTCAGGTTAACTCATGAATCTAAACTGGTCATAGATGTAGATGTGAGTGTGATGTGTTGTCTGATTCTCTGTGTGATGGACTGACAATCTGTCCAACCTGTACACCCTGCCTTTTGCCCTATAACAGCTACAGGGGTGGGCAATCTCAGTCCACGAGGGCCGATGTCCCTGCAGGTTTTAGATGTGTCCTCGAACCAACACAGCTGATTTAAATGGCTAAATTAGCTCCTCAACATGTCCTGAAGTTCTCCAGAGGCCTGGTAACAAACTAATCATGTGATTCAGGTGTGTTGACCCAAGGTGAGATCTAAAACCTGCAGGGACTCGTGGACTGAGATTGCCTACCCCTGAGCTAGGATAAGCTTATGTTCCTCACTGGATAAGTGGTTAAGAGAATGGATGGATGGATACATTTTTTAGTGTTCATGGCATTATTTTTTAAAGAATGACTACTGCACCTGCTGTTGGCAGGTATAGCTACTACCCACCGTTTTGGTTCAGTTGCCTTGGATACTCTCAATAGCCTCTCATTTTTATTTTAAGCCCTAAAATGTTATTTTATTTTTCATTTGTTCAGTCAGTTTCTTTCCATGTGCAGCTGTGGTGTTTTAGACACAACCCAGGAGAGGTGAGATCACAGTGTGGTGTTAACAGATTACTTTATCATCTTGTTCATTCAGTTAGCTCTATTTAAACGTTATACCTCTGTTGACACAGATGTACTTATTTTTATAGTGCTGAGGTTGTTTTTTGGGCCCTGTATTTTCTAGGTAGACTATTTAACCTGTTTGTTTTGAATTAAACAACATAAAAACTATAGTGTATAAAAATGTATATAGTATACATGCGGTTGTCGTGTGGTGATGCATTTCTGAATCTGGATCCCTCTTAGAGGTATCCGTTTGAGCCCTTTTTGTTCATCAGATTTAGTTAAGCAAGAAGGTCAGAGAAGAATCATCTGATTCAGATGTGACGTAATCCAACTCCCCAAGCTGACAAAGCAGGGGAAAGGCGGGCTTTGTGTGCCTATGGTGACTAATGTGCCTGTAAGCACTAAGCTGTGGGGTCATGGGTTTCTGGACACGTGTCATCCAAAGAAAAACTCCAATCCCCCAGAAACAGTTACCACTGGTTTTCAGTGTCACATCCCTTGTCAGATGGATGCATTTTTGATATGGTTATTTGGCAAGACACTGGCACGAAACTGAATTAAAATCAAACTAATCTCAGGTTTTTTTGGTGACTAAAGAAAAGAAGGAAGAAGGAAGTGTAGACACAGAAAACCAAGCGGATTGCTTGATTTTTGTTGTGCCTTAAGGTTCAACTCTGACTTCAGCTCTGCTTTGACGCTGGATCCAAATGACAGCCTCTGTTTCAGCTGCAAGACACCAACACTGACAGCTGTGTGTATGTGGTTTTGTCTGTGCTCAACATAACTGGACTGTCTAACATGTTTCACAAACTTACGCATGATAAAACTTTTATGCTCCTAAAATAACGCTAAAGGTAGTATGAAGACACACAGAGAGAAAACACATGAGACAGCACACACAAACACCCAACATGTGCTTTGATCTGTTTACACTGATGAAGAGAGAGGGAATCGGGGGAAAAAGTAAACGTTTGTCCACCCATTTGCCATGCCAGCAAGGCTTAATTACTCGCTGAATCACACTGGCAGACTTGAAGCTCTCTCGTGATTACTGTAACTCAGAGGAGCTTTTGATGTGTCACTTTGCTCGCTGTGTGCACGCCTTCACCACAAATCTTTGCCACCGAGCTCCGGGCACAATCTGATTTAAAAACCAAACAAAAAAACTGTCCGATTAGGTCATTTGTAACTTCATTTTCATATTTTTAACTAAAAAAAATGCAGCAGCTTGATTGTCTGACAAATTAAATTAGATATTAAGATTGTGCAGCTATGTAAGGCTGTGTTTATGCAGTACTTCGAAGTATTTTGAACTAAGCAAAATCATTTTTGCCTTCTTTGTTTAATTTGTGAGCATCCTCTGATTTTCTGATCAAGCCTAACTGTAGCTCAGGATAATGGGAAGCCATTATTTTGCCCATGTAGGCATTCACAAATCAACATATTGCTTACATAATGTTCTTTTTTTTTTAAATCTCATAAAACTGTTATATGGAAAATTAAAGGATTACAGTTCTTCCACTAAATCTACCAATGGAAGACTCTTGGTAGCACATGAACAAAGTCATCTGGATTCATTGTTGTAAGTCCACAAAAGTCTGTGCAATCCTTGTTTAGACATTACAGTAAAAACCAAACATTTTAACCTCACAGAGGTTTAAATGAGTAAGTCAGGAGATCAATGAAATCAATAGGATCCATCTTCAAAACAACATGATTTGTTAAGATTTGCTGGTGTGATGGACTGCCCCTCACAACAACATTACCAAACTTGAAGAATGTTTTGTGTACCCTGAACGTAGCACAATGATCACGGCTTTTAATGAATCTTAAACCATCTATGTACCTCCTGTAATCCGTGACATTGTTACTAATGTTCTGTAGCATAGAAAATAATCTGCAGTTCATCATCGAGAGCTACTGTATTTGCAAGGAAACATACAAGGTTGAATTCTTGCATGCCCACTCAGGCGTCTGCCTGTCTGTCTGTATCTCGTTCTTCTATGATAGGCCATCAGTCAAATTTAATGACAGGTCATTTACGCCCAATCTGTCACAGGACTATGACTGCTCTGCATGTCTTTCTATTCACCGGGAGGAGAAAAGGAGAGATTAACAGGAAGGAAGCAGGAAAGAAGACAGTAGGTGGGCAAAGATGGAAACAGAGATGCATTTTTATGGTTTTAATGCGAGTGTCACTAGGAACCTAAGCCTCTGTCAGCCCTGATTCTCCAATAAAGTCTCTGGCTTTAATCCAGAGACCTCTTAAATCTCTCCAGAGAAGTATGACTAGCTTGTCCCAACATCTTACTCAGAGGGGTAATGGATGTTAGATGAGGTTAGAGGTTTACCACCTCAGTGTGTAAAATGTTGCATGTATAGATGTGCATGTATAGGTGATTATTCAAGTGTTTATCCAAGCTTGTGGTCTTGTCAGTGTATGCATTTATACATTATATGTTTGAGGGTATGTGAATTGCACATGTTTTTTGGCTTAAACTGCGGTCACATATGTTAAAACTGCTTGTTGGGCATTCATGTAAAAGCTATTGATTTTTTCCCTTCGTTTCTCAGTGGATCAATATCTGTCCGGGACAATGCATGCAAATGTTGAGCTGAAAATCAGGGAACAACTCCATTGATGCCTTCGCTCTCAGGGTTTCACAAAAAACCAAAGATACTTAGATGGTGTCTGAGATTAAGAGCGCTGTTTCACATTGGCTTTGCTGTTTTTAGTGGAAGGATGTACCATTGTCTTGTCACCAAAACCTCCTTCACTGACCTTATGAGGTATATAACTGCCACTGTGGATGGTTGTCATTGCATTGTTATTGCTAACATTATTTTTTCAAATTTTTAATCACTATTCACATTAAAATGGTCTCACTGTGCGATGGCCCGTGTAGTTTAATAATTACAGTTTTACTCAACATAGTTATTTAGCCCCATGCTGCTACATTTATTTCTGGACAATTTCATTACTGTGTGTCATTAAATATTCATAGAATCCGAATAAAATCCAGTTGGGGGTAATTATGTGTTTGTTAATGTGCAAACTAATCCTTTGTGGTGCATGAAATACTGACTGGCAGCTGTCAGCCTAATTTTAACTGTTTGCTATTATTTCTCATAGAATTGTTCTACCACAAATAACATTTTCTCTTCATTTAGTATGTATTTAAATCAATATTATTTAGAGTTCTTTATGCCTTTTGTATAGTCATATTTACTGAAATGGTTCTCACTGGGAAAAAAGGCTAACATATGTTTTATTTCTTTCTAATTTATTGATTATTTTTCTTTTGGTTTGGATGCAGTGAAAATTCTGATCTCATAAATGTTCCACTTCCAGTTGTTGAAAATATCAATGCCTTCAACTGTGCCGGGTTTCATGATTGATTTTTTTTAATTGTTCATCTGTTGATATAGCTATGAGTACAGCATGCATAGTGTCCAAGAAAATGAGAAGTATGGAGCAAAAAAGACTGACAGCACCTGCTGTATTCTGAAAGACCGCTGTCTCCACTCCTATCCCATAACCCCTCTCTGCCTGTCAACACCAGAGGAACACAGCAATATGCAGTAGCAGGTGACACTTCCATGGCTCATCACAGTATGAATAAACACACGCACATACAGCGGATCAAGCTGTCAGTGTATGTGGAGGTCTTTGTAGGAGCATCATGTCTTAGACATCTTGAAAAATCAGTTCGCCTCCTGCATGTGACACATAACTCACAACGAATATTTTTAAAGATTTGTGCCCTTTTGTTCAAAAGGTTTTCAGAACTTTTTTGCTGGTTGTTGCATGTCACCTTTGAATCTGTGATAGCATCTTGCTGGTGCCATAAAAAATGACAGCAGCTTTTTCACCTCTAGTATCTTTACTTTATGTGCTGCAGTGGGAACAAGAGAGGGCCAGATTTACTAATAGAAACCCTCTTTTGGAATTCAAAAGCCACTCTCCAGTGACCAAAGATGCACCGTGTATATTTTGTGACAGAAAGGAGCAGACAGAGTTTGGTTGTTTTTGTTTCACATTTATCAAGAATACAGCTGTTTCTAGTATCTAAGAACAGACACAATCCCCAGCATTTCTAATACAGAGATCCAACTCACCCATTACTATCACTGGGGTAGTTAAGCAACTCCTTGCAGCTGGGCTTCTGGGGTGACCTGTGTTCCTTGGGACCCTTGATGTTGTAAGACTGTCTTGTTGAAACACTTATGAAATATCACATTGAGATCTCTGGATTGGTGCCTCTGGATTGCCTACTGGGGTGTTGGTTGCCATATAGTTTGCCCCACCAGTCTATATGTTTTTCTGTGAAATTGGAGAAGGCATTCTACCACGTGTCTCTGGGGATTCTGTGGGATGCGCTTCGAGAGTATGGGGTATCTGGTCAGTTGCTATGAGCCCTTATATTCCTGTACAGCAGCAGTGAGAGCTTGGTCCTCATTGCCAGCAGTAAGTTGGATTCATTATTACCAGTGGGTGTTGTACTTTGTTAGGACTGCCCTTTGTCACTGATTCTCTTTATAGTTTTTATGAATTAAAAACTATGAATTTTGAGGTGGAGCAAAGAGGTAGAAAGCTTCCAATTTGGTAGCCTCAAGATCTCATCTGAGTTTTTTTTGCAGATGATACAGTTCTTTTGGCTTCATCAGGTGGTGGCCACCAGCTTGCTCTGGAATAATTTAGAACCAAGTGTGAAGCAGCCTGAATAAGAACTCTCAACCAAATCAATTAGGGGTCAGGGACGAGTTGAACAACAACTAACCAAATCAAGAACATTTTCAAGGAGGTAGGTGTCGTGGGGTCTTGGCCACAAGTGAGGAGAGAGCTCGCTGTCCATCTCCCACCCATCTGCAGTGATATGGATCCTGATCCAGATCTATGTTCCTACCTTTGCCTACAGTCACGAGCTCTGGGTAGTGACCAAAAGAGTGAGACTGTGGATACAAGTGGCAGAAATGAGCTCCCTTCAATGGGTAGCTGGGCTTTCCCTTAGAGATACAGTGAGGAGTTCATTCATTTCAGAGGTACTGATGGGAGAGCCACTACTCCTCGACATTGAACAATTGAACAATCTGAGGCGGTTCAAGCATCTAACTAGGATGCCTCCTGGGGACATCTTGGTTGAGGTGTTGATAGCAGCTAGCAGAAGGCTTCAGGGTAGACCCAGGGCATGCTGAGAGAATACATCTATTGGCTCACCTGAAAATTCCCCCAGATGAGCTGTAAGAGGTGGGGCTGGTGAATAGGAAGTCTGGGCTTCTCTGGCTAGGCTGCCGCATGATGACCAAGCACTAGATATGCTAAAAAAAAATGGATGGATGGATGGATGTTTATGCCCCTCTCACACGAACTGTACTCAAATAAGTACAGCTAAACTTTTGATTGATACAGTATTTTGAAACTAAAAACATAGAAAGGAACAGCAAAAATATGCAAATAAAAAAATGGAGGCAGTGAACATGATATACATAATACCTTCTAAATAAAATGAAAGAAAAGTAAAATCTGATTAGTGTTTAAGTTATTGCTCTTTATAAATATAAGAAGAATTTTTTCAATCCTTATAAAATGTTGACAGTGAAACATGCCTGTATACAAATGTAACTGGGCCAGATTCAGCTATCCTGTCAGTTTTGCATACACACACATACACACAAAGCTGTCCAAAGCTGACAAGCTCAGCAGGACAGGGCCTTCTTCCTCTTCATCATTTATTCACCAACACAGCACACTGTGGGCAACACATCCTATAGAGCAAACATTTATTCTCAGCATTCTTCAATTTCCCTCACAAAGCTCTTTTCAAGCTTGGTGCTTAGCCGTTTCACTATGCAATGTGCTGGCAATATTGGTTCCATAAGCCAGTTTTCATTGCTTGTATATTGTGATCCGGTCAAATACTGCTGAGAGGTGATATCGGGGTAACTGAATACATGCATGCATGGACAGTATTATGTATGAATGGACAGGATGGAGTCATGTTTTTCACAATGTGTCGCCTGAAGGTCTTAATTTGTCAGCCTAAGACAAAGCACTGAACCAATGGCAGCTCTGGGAAATGATACATATCACCTGAAGTCTATTTGAAGTCCAGTTTGAAGCTACACTTGGTTCCATAAGTTTTTGGACAGTGACACAATCTTTGCAATTTTGAAATATCTGGATAGAAGATATCTGTATATCAGCTCAGCAACACCAAAATGTCTGAAAGACCACAGAAAAAACTAAAGTGCATGATCCCAAATTATTAAGAGCAACTAACCACATCAAGAACATTTTCAAAAAGGTAGATGTATCATTGTCAAAGTCTAGAATTAACACACCCTTTCATTAGTGTCAATTCAGTTACATAGGACAAAACTGAAGGCAAAAAGACCCACAATGTCATTAGCAGTATTTTGGGGATTTTTACATTTACCACCTGTATACCTCTCTCCATCTAGGTTGTTTTATAAATATATCGTACTTTATGCCACCATTTACAGCTGGAGATGGAGAGTTTACAGTGTTCAGTGATACAGTTCCCAAAATGAAGCACATAAAATGTGAAATGGCATGCGCGTTTTTTTTAATTCACATTCCTCGCTTGCCAGAGCTATTCTATGCCGTTTCTGCATTCATGGTTGTG
This sequence comes from Pundamilia nyererei, assembly GCF_000239375.1. Classification (NCBI taxonomy): domain Eukaryota; kingdom Metazoa; phylum Chordata; class Actinopteri; order Cichliformes; family Cichlidae; genus Pundamilia; species Pundamilia nyererei. The sequence continues at coordinate 1,519,210 of NW_005187411.1, forward strand.
TCTTATAAGTCATACCCTAATGGTATTTGTGCTTGTGTGCCTGATAGATAGTTTCCCCATTGCAAATGGAGTTAAAGCAACAGCAGAATCATTAGCAATACCCCATTAGCACTGTAGTGGCAGGCACAAAGATTGGATGATTTAACTCACGTGTTTGTTTGTAATTCTTTTCGGGTACTATTTACTGTTTTTTTCTACTTCATATATTGTGCACAGAGAGGCAATTATATGAAATGACTTAAATTAGCTGCATTTAAATATTCTCACTATGACAACAGTATCAGAGCAACACAAGCATTTTTAAAAGCCTTCATGACATGTCATGTTATTGCATCAGTGAATATGTGAGGGAAAATGTAGAGTAGATCATGAAAATTTAAAAATGTGGATGGTAATTACAAGCTTCCATTTTCTAAACTCTGTTGTTGGTATGGCATGCATCTTATTGAGTTTTTCTTTCATACAGTGCCATGATGGAAGTCTTAGATAAAGGTCTGTACTTTTGGGTCTAAACACACACTAGGAAACATTTAGCAAAAATCACCCAAAACAGGATGTTTTACAGCCGCTCAAACCAGGAGGGAATAGCATTGGAGGGCACTGATAAACTAGACGCTGTGCAGTGTCTATACAACACAATATAATTCAGTTTCACACAGGCATGTTTATATAAGCTTGAAGAGTAATGGCCAGATTTATACTTTTCTATTGAAATATCAACAGCAGCTGAGAAGCATCATAAATCAACATGGGGAAAAACGGGAAATGGCTACAGTAAAATAACATGAATCCTACAGGATACTAAGAACACGTAACTGTATAGTGAGGAAACAATCCTTCACAACAATCCTTATTATAAGACAGTGTTATTGCAGCTATACCTTTAGCTATTTCAAATTGAGGCTGTATAAGAAATAAAGAGATAATAATGTCTCTTTATGAAAGTCAAATCTGGAGACGTCGCCAGGTTGACTCACAGATTGACAGTCATAGGAGATGCTCCAGAGCAACATGAGTAAGATGGTGAAATGAAGCGCCTTAGACTACAGGGGGTTTATGAGCTCTGTGTCATTCACCCACCCAGTGCCTGTCCAACCCTCAGGGGAGCGGAGGAAGTCCCTTACTCGAAGCTTCAAGCTGAATACATCATGACATTGTCCCCCAGTTTGAATCCTGCTGCTCTCCCTGCTAACCTCTGACATGAGCAGCTCACTTATGCACAAAGGCCACAAAGTTCTATTAGAGGCGCGATGACTCTGCAGACTTTTGCTCACAGCTCAACTGAAAACTTTGCTGCCTAAGTCACAATGTACCAGGCGGGCATGTGTGGTAAGTGCTCAGAAGCACCAAGTTTCGTAATATTAGTCATTTGAGCTACAGAGGGATATAGCAACCTTGAGGCTGCAGTTCTGGCATTTGGAAAATAGAGTTGGAAGATTTAGAAAGGCATGAGTGAGAATAGGCAAAGGCTGCTGGGCTTTTCCCTCACTAATTTTCCGTCATAAACATTCCACCACCCTCTCATTTAAGGATGTCACCTGACTTAATTGCACCCATCTTACCTGTGATTTAGATATCAAATCTGGCATCTGGAGCTATAAAGCACTGGAATTTGTGCTATTCAGTCTACCAACAGCATCATTTACTTTCAAAGGATCGTCTAATTTTGATGTTACCCCTGTGTCACTTTCCATAGAGGAGCACATTGTTTTACTGGGTTTATTAACTGTGCTGCCTCTCTTGGACAACACTTCAAAGACGTCTCCTTGTGGTTTAGCAAGGTTTGCCAGTGTTTCCAATAAGAAAACCCAGGCCTACTATGGTTCTGCATCAGATCATCTGGGATACCCAATGGTATACCCACGTCTAAGCAGGACAAGCAGAAATACTCCCAGTCTCTGCACACATGCACAAATTCCTCCTCTTATAGCTGTTTGTGTATACAGCTCACCAGAAGCAGCTTAGCTCCTTGTCGACCTTGAGGGATAGATGCAGAGGTAGTAGAGCAGAGCCGAGTGGCCATGTGGAAGCTCATAAATAAGAATGAAGGATGGCCCCAGGGGCCTGGAGTGAGGAAGGTTTGGGGGCCATCAAGAAACACCCTGGTATACAGAAGCATGATATAGACACTTGGCTGTCCAGCACCCCCTCACTCATCTGGAGATTCATTACGCCCGTTTCAACATTACTATCCAGTACCCCCATCCTTGACTCCTTCAACCTCATATGCACTCGTCATCCATGAAAATCTATCAGGCTACAAATTGCAGTATTTATGTTACTGTTAGGCTGCCTTAGAGGCTGAGCATTCCTATTCTTGTCATCAAATATCATTTAATATAACCTCTTTTCCCCACTGCATATCTGTAATCATATATGCAATGCAGGAGTAGGCGACGGGACTCTTTTTCCATTGGCCTTTCCCTGCATGATGACAGTGCTGCACTCATCACTCACCACATTGCCCTCAGAGCTTAAGCTGCCATTGGAAATTGATAAGGCCTTTGAAAAATCACCCTCATAGAAAGCATTCTGCCAACAAGACCTATAAAGTAAGCTGTGGATCTATAAGGAGGGATAATGATGCTTAAAACCTGCCACACCGTACATGCTAATATATCAGTTGCCAATTATGTGGTAATTGTGGATTTCTGCAACAGTGCGCTGTCATTTACGGGAAACCTTCAGTTTTACAGGAAATTCTGTTTTCTTTTTTTTTTCTTGAAGCTTTCAGTAAAATCTTTTGTAGCTTTCAAGTAGCAGGTATGCTAAAGGAGACATGCAATTAAAGCTTAGCTTAATAACAACACACAACATACAATTATTTCAATCCACCCTGAGCCTTTAGTCAGTAATTATGATTTGTGATTGATATAAAGCTAAGGTCTTAATTCCTTTTATTTATCTCACATACCCATCTATTCATGAGTCTGTGTAGATAAAATACTGAATTAAGTCCATTTCTGCAGTGTGGCTATAAAAGTGAATGTCACGGCAATGAGAAAAGCTGACATTTCTGCTAACTTTGTTTTAAAGTATGATGTGACAAGAACGCTGACGTAGAATAGATTTTTCACTTTACACTGGCGTGATATGAGAAGCATGTTATTCTGTTAATTGGGAAGTATTTAGCAACCACGTCAAGGATTAAATATGACTTTAGAGATTTTTGCTTTAGATCCAGTTAAACTATTTTTAAAATAAAGCCTGCTGTTAATAAGGATAGAAAAAAAGTATTCCCTTGTAATTTGTAATATAGTGTAGTATCATAGCTGCTCTAAATATAACGTTCTTTTCCTTTCTTAAACTCACAGTGGCACATAAATGTTTTTATGTCTTTATCTTTTTCTTCTACAATATAAAAAATTCATAACTGAAGTGGAATATGTGAGCAAGGGGGCGCTTCATGGCTCGTTTAAAAATAATATATCACTTTTAATTGGATCACTTAAACGTGAACGGCTTACCAAACACGGTGAAATCTAAACACAAAACGCCATTTATTAAAAGTCGTGTCCCACGGCCCACAAGTACTTCAGTTTTTCCTACAAGACAAAAGACCATATAAAGAGATAAATGTGGAGTTGTTTATTTGTAGGAAGCGCTATATTTTGATCAACCTACCTTTTTGAAAAATCTACAATAAACCCAAAATGCTGTGAGGTTATATCATAAACTAATCTGCAATTTAAAAGTACAACAAAAAATTAATCAAAAGAAAATCTAAGAAAAAAGATTTGCAGATAGATTTATAATGAAGTTATTAAATATTATATTAAATATTTTTAATATTTCACAGCAGGGTTTTGCAACGCTTTGAAATCATGAGCCTTTTATGTTGTTTTGCAGCTAAATCTCATGTCAGCAGCTTAAGAGAGATGGATAGCTTCTATTTACAGCCTAATTATATGCCAGCAAAATTGCTAAACTTGTCTGTAGATCATGTTTTAGTAATCATTAAATGGTTTCTGGTTTGCAGGTGTTTTCCCTGGAGGAGCCAGGGTAATGAAACACATTTTTACTGATCCTAAACTAGACCTAGAAAATATAAAACTGTGGAAGATTAAAAACTGGCTCCCCAAGCCTGATTGGATTGTCTCTTGTCATGAATATAATGATGTAAGTCAGTTTTTAATTCAAACTTCCAGATTGATGTGCGAATAAAGGGTATGGTTTGATAAGAGGATTCAATCTGATTTTCTGTTCAGCTCTAAATTCTACCAGAGCCACCAAAACCTGATGTGATCAGGGGTTATCTTTTCTTCCTACCCAAGCCCAACAAGAATGTGCTGCTTCAACAAAAACTTCTACTGTAACTTTGTACTTGTGCTGATGCTTGAACATTTACTAGCTTTATCTACACATTCTTGCATGACTCAGAACTTTTTAAAAATGATTTTGTTCCCTTTTTTGTTCTGCTCATACCCTTCGGTCTTTGCTTTTGTATCTCTGTTTCCATCTCTCTATATATCTGTCCGTCTGACTTGCTCCCTCTGTTTTTGAATCTAAGCTTCAGAAACCCATACGGGGGAAGATAGCTGACAGGCTATCTAGGTTCTCAGTGAGAACATGACAGATATCCTCTACTCTCGCCTCCCTATGCATGTCGAGCCTGAGTCTGAGCAGTGCGGCTGTTCAGATTGCATTGTGACTGCTCTGTGTCAAAAAAGAAACCTCTCCATTATCTTTATTTATTCCTCAGGGAGCCCTGTCACTTGCATATCACCCTTACCCTCTGAAATAAAATAAAGTTTACAGGTAAGAAGAGAACAAACAGAATTCTTAGTCTGTATATTTACCATTAAAACACCTGCCAGATTCACTGTCCCAAACATGGAAACATCAACAGTTTGAAACAATATGTCCCAGTACACTATAGATTGGACTTTGCACACCTTTCACCCACCGTCTGCACTGCAGTAGGAGGTGTAGATGCTCAGTACTTTTATTTTGCTTAGGGTATCTATTGATCCAGCCACAGGCATAGTGCTCTAGAAATAGAACCAAAAGAGACAGAAGAGGGAGGGAGGGAGGGGCAAACACCTTTCAGGAGCCTAAAGTAAAACAGCCGCTGTTATGTCATGCTGCACCCCTCCACTCTCCCCTCTCTACTTTCTGTTTGTGTCCCTGTCCATCTCCTGATCCAGAATGAGATGACCTCTCTGAAAACAAACCTTGACTTTGCACTACGGGGACTTTGGTTTACCCACTGCTGGTCAGGCCTGTGTTGTGAACCCCTGGATCCGCTCTTAAGTACCGAGACCACGCAATAAATCAAAAGGGGTAATGGCTGTTCTCTCCTCTTCTGAGGTTATTAATGATGTGTGCTGAGAGAGGACAAAGCTGGAAGCTTGCTGCTCCTGCTGGGAGTATGAGCGTCGCCTTATATTTAAAAGCCCTATTTCCATATTGTTGCATGTATGTGCACATGTCTGGATCAACTGTGCACGTGCATGCACATTGTTTTTCACTTTGAAATTCCAAATAATTCACCACACAGCCTTCTTTATGTGGTAGCAATGCAAATGGGATGATCAAAATGGGATTTGGGAGCAAAAACAGATAGCAGTAACACTTCCTGTCCCCCCAACCAAAAAAGAAATCTAAAATTTCTGTTTAAAGGAACCTCCTCAGACAGCAACAGTCACTGAGACCATCCAAGGTCAACACTGACTAGACTACTTGTAGAGCAGAATGTCTTCCTGTGCTTTATGAAGTAGGGTTGTAGTCAAAGTGCCAAAACAATGACAGCATACTAATATGAATATTTTATTTACATAACCATCTAAGTGTAAACTCATTTAATAGTAACTGATGTGAGGATCAGTTTAGTTATCGAAGTAAATAAGATGTTAAAGGAAGGTTATGTTAGTCTGAAAAGGTTATGAATATCGTTGAATTATTGATTCATGGCTTTTACGCATAAGAATAAATCATTCTGACAGTTTATTGCCTCAAGGGGCGAAAATGTTTTTATCACTGCTCTTTGATTCTTTTTTATATGAATAACCCAGAAAACAAAAGGAAGATTATGAAAAATAAATAGAATGCAATCTTTACCAGCAATATTTAAATGAGTCAAGTGTTTTGTTTTAAGTTTTCAAATACTCTCATATTCACAGCAGGTAGCTTCACATTTTTAAAGGGTTTCTTTCTTCATCCTGGAGCAAACTACTCTTAATAAACTAAATATTGAGTCTTTATTACTACAGGGAAACACGCTGTATGCTTTAATTGTGCTTTTCTGTTCCATTTATGATCAGTTTTCAGTCATCGTATACACTTGCAGAAGCAAAAGGTAGAAGCTGTCCTGTGGTGCAGTAAAAGTACATCAACTTTTTTGTCCCTGCAGAAAGCTTAGCGAGTGCAACAAGTCATTTAGAAACAGAAGAACAGTGCTGGGTTTTGATCGTAGCGTGGGGGTTCAGGTAAAGAGTTGAACTGGCAAGATTAGAGTCATTATTCAGAAAAAGTAAAGTACATTACTCATTACTTTGTAGTAATGTATTATATTACTTGCTCCCCAGAAAAGCACTTTTTATACTACTTGTTAAATAACTGTCACATTTCTCCATAACATGTCCTGAAATGCATTATCACCTAATTATACAAACAGTCTACTGTCCCACACACTGACACAAATTCCCATTTTAATGAGGGTATGTATGTAATCTTACTTTTTATTGTTTAAGTATGAACACAAAGCGAAGCTGAAAAGCTCAAAGAGCCTTCAACTCAATCTCGTTTCCGATTCTACAGTACAAACATGTGCAGGTAGAAATGGAGGCTACGGTGCTATAACCCAGACAACATTGCTGCCATTATTTCTTGTTGAAGATCAGGCTATGTCTCCTCGGTCAGGTCGGCATATAGTAGTTTCGCTCTGAGTTCTTCACCAGCTTTGTGTTAGCATGGTGTCTGTGCAAGTTTTCGCAACAAGTAGATGTTGTGTTAGCACAATAATGCAGTTTTTGCACTTTACCATCACGCTCTTATCCTTTTGTGCAATAAAAATAAAAGTAATGTCCACATCACCACTCCTTAAAGGTTCTAGGCTGCTCCAACAAGTGAAGACTGTAGAAAGTGTATAATACAATAATTTAACTGAAATAATAACATAATTCTGACTGGAATGATTACTGAATATATTGCGTTTAAGTATTGCTGTGCAAAAGCAGATAGAAAATCATGCTTTTAATGTAGTGGAGTTTGAGTTAACTACTGCAGTACCATTAACCCTTTATACAAACTGTAAGGCACATACAGAAAAGAAAGACTATGTTGTCCTAGGAGCATCTCTGCAGCTATAGTCGGTGACAAGAGAAAATATAACACCAGGGAGCTTATTTCCCACTTTCCAGCCTTTATTATGAGAAAGCACTGAATAATGTCATATATGGCAGAAAGATTTAGCCTACAATAGTCCATAATTAGTTGCCATAAGAAGACGAATATAAGCTGATCATGTGAAAAAATATTATGTCAACATTGTGTTTTTATTACTTTTCATTATAATTTTAAAATAGGTTTTTTCAAGCTCTTTCTACATATATATAAATGGCTAATGACAACAGAATTTTAGATACCTGATATGGCACTCCTTTTGTTGTTGTAATTTGTGTCTATGTTCATTCAGTGTCAAAAATGAGAAAACTTGAGAAAACTTTTGTCATAAAAAAAATGAAAGAATGAAATGACAAGCTCAGGTATGGAAATTCTTTATTATTAACTAAATCTGAAACTCTCAGATGAGGGTTCCACTTTTTTCTTTTGGATAAAAGGAAAACAAAGGAAGAAGGGAAAGTGAAGAACCAAGTAGAACAACAAAACAGGTGACACGGGAACACTATCCAATGGAAAATGAAGCTGCTGATGTCTGCTACGTAATACAAGTTGACATCTGCTTGTGTCAGCAGAATTTTTTATGGAATGCTCCACCCCCTCTCAAGAGAGTGTCACGGCAAATATTTCATGTCATCGCCAGGATGCAGAGAGTCTCCCAGGTTCTGTCATGCTCTAACCTCGGAAAAAGGCCGATATCAGCAGAGCAACCTGTCTTTGTATCCGGGCACGATGTGGCCTGTACTTTTAGGGGCAGCACACATCATCAAACCAAATCCATATTTAGATATGCCACAGCAAAAACAGAAACATTTAAAAACACCTGTATGATTAATTATCCTCAGAACAGTGCTAACAGAGAT
>NW_005187411.1:1528350-1530058 GCF_000239375.1 Pundamilia nyererei
TATTCTACAGCTACCCAAACATATCATGTCCCATTGCATTTGCTGAATGGATTGCATCGCTGTAGATTTAGATTTTTATTTGCTGTAACTGCCAGCTGTGGCAAATTTGCAGCCAGTCTGCTGACAGTTTGTTGCCATGTCTTTAGTTCTTTTCTGTAATTGTCGGTGTCAGAAATGACTGAAACCTCTGACTCAGAGTCGCAAGTCAGAGGCAGAAGTGAATAATTCTTTCACTCTACTGTTTGTAATTATGACTTAATCGATATGACGTGAACATGGCATTAATCCTAGCATTGATTCACCCCAGGTGCTTTAAGGTGGTCTGCAACTGTCTAATTTGCTTCCTTTTTTCTCACTCGTCTTCTTGTCTACTCTGCACATCCTCCTGTGTCAATCCTTTCATGAAGTGTACACGAGTTTGGAAGCTTTGATCATTCCGCGGATGCCTCCTGGTGTGAGAGTGGGAAGCTCATTAGCTGTACCTTTCACCTTTCTGTATGAGACAACAGGACTAACCAATCACTAATTAAGTGGCACATGGATATTACATCCTGTTGTTTATTGGACACATATTTAATATGTTACATGTATCCATGAAGTATCTAAAGTTTACTGAAAAATGCTACACTTTAAACATATATACTCGTAATCTATACATAAAATTAGGACAATTATGTAATTCATAGTTTGATATGTTGTTGATTACCAAACCACCAACTGATTTTTCCACAATCAGCAATTACAAATGGCACAAATGTAACTGCTCTTTATGCTTGTTCCAAATAACCACTTTATGTTGGACATAAAACACATCCAGCATACACTCGAGCAGCCACCCACAGGTATACCTGTTTAATTCCTTGTTAAGATAAATATCTAATCATAGACAAAGACTGGTCCAAAAAGAGGAAATAGCCAGAAAAGTTCTCTGTGTGAAAATGCCCTGTTCATGCTAGAGGTCAGAGAAAAAATGAAGGCAACAGTAACTCTAATAACCACGACTAAAACATGCTGTGGTTATTAGAGTTACTGTTACTGCTGTTGTGATGGAAGACCACACCCATCAGATAAGAACAGTAAACTGAGGCTATAATTTGGCTCACCAAAACTGTAAAAAAAGAAGACAGGAAAATTGTTTCCTTGTCATGTGAGTTTTAAATTCTGATGCAACATTAGGTCAGAATTTTACTAGAGCAATATGAAAGCACTGATCGAGTGGTTTAGGCTGCTGATGGTGGTGTAATGTGTGAGTGATATTCTAATATTTATATCTTTTAGTACCATCATTTAAACTGTCACTGACTGTGTCCATTTATTACCACCCATTTTTTGATGGCTGCTTTGAGCACAATAACAATCATGTCACAAAAACCAGAGCATCATCTGTTTTCTTAAACATGTCAATTAGTACTCAAATAGCCTCCACAGTCAACAACTCCCAATCCAATAGAGCACCTTCGGAATATGGAGGAATAGGAAATTTGTATTTTGGATATGCAGCTGACCAATTTGCAGCACTGTGTGATGCTATCATGTGTCAATACGGACCAAGATCTCAGAGCAATGTTTCCAGCACTTTACTGAATATAATGCACAACGAATTAAGCCGGTCCCAAAGGCCGAAGAAGGTCGCACCCTACCAGCAAGCTGTAACTAACAAGATAACCTTAATGTACAACATCCGGCTTCAGAAATATATGAAATATTA
>NW_005187411.1:1530078-1536050 GCF_000239375.1 Pundamilia nyererei
TCCCTTAGGTCTATTCAAATATATCACAGCAAACAAAATGCTTTCCTTTTTCTTAATTTATGACTTTGCAGAAAGTTGCACAATAGGTAAAGCCTGATTTTGATGTGAGTTTGCATTTGTTATAGCACCACTGGGCCAGTCTATTGTTTTCATGGCCTTTGGAGCTCTGCAGAAATGAGTAAAAGTGCATAAAAAAGCTTTTCAGGGCACTGCAGTGGTATCCTACTGTATTTATCACCTGCTTGTCCTTCCTCTGTTCTTCTACTGAACTATATGAGTCACCAGCATTTATTGGCTTTGCTCCCTTTTACTTATACCAATTAATTTGTTTATTTCTTTTAAAATAAACTTTTGACCCATCTATCTCAATCTTTTCTTTCTGTCCTTTGAAAAGTGTCAGTTCACAATGGATGAGCTAAGTTTGAAAACCCTTCACTGGGATAAATTAGTGTAGTTTTAGATTTTTTTTTCAAGCCTCCTAGGAGGTGCTAAATCAGGTCTTAAAGGAGGCAGAGGGAGTGGAACACAAATGAAGCAGTCAGAAGTGAAAGGAAAGACAGAAAAGAGAAGCACAGTGAGCATGAGGAGGCTCTTTGTACTTTATTAGGTCGATATCGCAATCTGAGTGTCGGCGATGCAGTTCAGTTCATACTTTATCAGCCTCTTCTCCTCCCTTTCCGCAGAGAAAATCTCTCAGAAACCATTTACTCTCTTTCTTTGATGTAAAGAACTTAATGTCATTCTGAGGGCTTTCTCTTTGTATTAAAAAAAGAGTTTCCTGAGCTTTCAGATAGCTGTGATAATAGCAGAGTTGTCACTGAGAACTAAGGCAACAATTGTCCTGTGGCTACTAAAGTGAACTTGAGCTCATTCCTATTAATATTTTGTGGTCAAGTGTGGGACATCACCTGAGAGAAATGTGCTTTATCCTTGAGGAAAGAGAGAAAGGGTGAAGGAAAGATTAATTTCAGTGTATTTCGTAGTATCTCCAGAAGCGACTAATTAATTATAGCCATAACGAGCCAAGAGAGCGAGCGCAAATTCCCCCTCTAACCAATGGCCACATGGTGGTGGATTTGATCTTGTACTGTTTGTTTTAGCTGCTGTTAGTTTCCCACCATGTGTAAATTAGACTAACAAGAACTTCTGGTTTTTAGGCATTTTATATGAAAGCATTGTTTTTATTTATATGTATCGTAAGAAGCACACATTTTTGCACCTGTCCAAATTTGTCTAAAATGTAGAACTTCCTTACCTTTGCTAATTTGTAATTTCACACACGTGGATAAAAGAACTACAGCTTTGGAACTATGTAACCAGACCGGCTCAGGTCTCTGGTGTATGGCAACATACATATAATTTTTGTCACTGACTATTTCACTCTGTTTATGTACTTTGATCCTCAGGATGGAATTGCATAAAGATAAGTAGCAGAGAAAATGTTTTAATCAGCATGCCTTTATCTTGACATTGTAAGCTAAATGTTTCAGAAACTAATGCATTTCAAAGTTATGAAGCACAGTGTGGCTGTCAGAGCAGAATTTGAAAAAACAAAAACAAAAACAATGATATGATATGCTTTACATCAGGTTATTATTCAACTACTGCAAATAGCTTTGTATCCATGTAGGTCTGATGGTTGAGATGGTTAATGTGTTTCAAAAAGTCTGACACTGGGATTTGGAAAGAAGGCCCCTCTTAGATTCCTCCCCATATTAACAACTAGTTCAACTGATCAGTGTTAGTCAGTGATACCTCGGTTCAAGTTGAGGACAAAATGAGACTGTACTTTTTAGGCTGTGGCTCTAAGATTGCAGGACTTTCATGGGACTTAACATCTACAGTATCAGTCAGTATCAGTATCAGACCTCTTGTTGATACCTTTAAAAAGCAGATTAAAATCTTTCTTTTATTTCAATTAATCTATTTAAGTTTTTTTGTCCTATATTATATTGTCCTTGTACTTTTGTGACTTTTGTTCTTAAAAGAACTATATAAAAATATACTATTACTACACAAATGTCAGATTTTTTGGAATAAATGTCCCATCTTACACAAATTTTGCTAATGTAGTTTTCATCAAAGCTCCGAATTTAATATTTAATAGCATAATAAGAAAAAAAAATCTCCTGTATAATTTAAAACTCAATGTCAAATCTGTCAGTGAAAGTAGACAGTGAACTTTTTGATAAAGAAAAGCTATCTAACAAAGTTATGCTAGTGTAATCAGGATACATTTATTAGATAGATATGCTGCTAATGTATTTCATCTGCTTTGTAGAGGAATATATACAATCTACAAACTAAACAAGTTGTAAATATATCTTTTTTTAATCTTTAGTGAAATTATTTTTCTTAAGAGTGAATCCTGCAGATTTTAAAAACATAATTTTGCAGTCATTAAAACTGAATTGAATGGTATCAACCTTTAATTTGAATGAGTTTTCTCTTCTCCTTATTGTAATTCTTTTATTATTATTATTATTATTATTATTATTATTATTATATTTCTTATTTTGAGGACTTTTCTCAAGACCTCTGACAGACTTCTGGGCCATAGGAATTAAATTATAGTCTAGTTATAGTTAAATTATCCTCAACAGTGCTGATTTAGTACCTGTGACTCCTGCAGTCCTCCATAAGCTTTGATTTGTTGATTCAATCGATCTTCCCCTTCCAAGATGAGCAGCACAGTGATCAATTAGAATACTCGGCTTTGGGAAGATTCGCTCCTTGATATGGTTTGGTTGTTTTAGTCTCAGAGTACTTTAAATTTCCTCTTAATAAAGTAATTTTCTAAACATCCTATTGAAAATATAACTTTTTCTGTATTTTAAACTTGTATTAACCCCCAGGATCTAATACATCATACTTTTTTTATTCTTATTGGTTAATGGTTTAAATGTTTAACACTTTATAGTTTGAAAGCTGAAACAATTGATCCATGGTTTTTTTTGTTGTTGTTGTTGTTGTTGTTGTTTTTTATCTATATACTTAATCATTTCAAAACTTTGCAGGTCTTTAGTGTTTATGTGTTTTTGTTTAGCACTAACTGTGATGCATGGTAAAATAGGTTCTGCGTGAGATGCAATCAACTTTCATTGGGTGTTAACTGTTCTCCACGCTCTGCTTTTCAGTTCAGATAGAAGCAGGTTGGGTTGCGATAAGCCAGGATTGATGAGACACCCAGATCGCATCATGCCACGGATCATCCTAGGCTTGCAAACCAGTGAATTACAATCCTGACTGCCCTTTCAGTTCTTATTTGCTTATTGATCACAGATTGTCATCAGTCTTAAGTATTGAACTACTGCTGCGAGGACGGTCATGAATCTTATACCAAATAGCAGCACAAGCCATAAGTTATAGCCAAAATCAGGAGCTACTTGCCCAGTGGAAGCCCAACTCTCAGACTGAGGTTAACGTTGTAAATCCAGATCCAAGGCTTGTGATGGATATGTGGGGGCTGAAGGCTACCCCTGGGCACATCTGCAGGTTAATAACAATGTGAGTTTTGCATCAACAGCAATACACCTAAGAACAGCTATACATTATGTTGCACATACCAGACCACACCATGCACGCTTGGTGCAAGCACATGTATTTGTGCAAACATCAGCTGCATCTCTTATGCACTTCTGTCTGCATTGTTTGTCACTGTATCTCACAGCCATACAGCATGCACTATATTCACTGCTTCTCATGGTTTTCCCAGAAAACGGGGAGGGTCTCACTGACCTTTCAATTATACTGAATTATCATGTCAGTCCTGGAGTAACTACCAAGAGGATCATTAAACACTGCACCTTTATGTTCCGGTAAAGACTTTCTAATTCATTTCAAAGTTGTAAAATACTTTTAGTATATTAAATGAACTTATCCTTGCTTTTTCACATATTTTCCCAAATGCATCCTTCTGATGATGCAGAAAATGCTTCTCTACTTAGTCACTGACATGTCTGAAAAATATTTTAAAATCTGTTATTCTTTGGCTGAATTAGAATCATTCATAGTTAGCTTGTGTCTGTCTGTGCAGAACATAATCTCTTAAACTGCACTGACTACACATGCAAATCATTGCTTCCTTGTGAGAAGGCTTTTGCTGCATTCCCATTAACTGGAATGAATATGCTGACTGGACATGCATAATACATGAGAAAATGCATGCTTTTGCAATGCGTGTTTTTCAGTGGCAGTACCCTCACGGAGACAAAACGGACACTTACATCCAGTAAAAGGGACATCACAATACTGGAGGCCCATTGCCTTGATGCAATGCTAAGAAAGAAGAAGGGAGGAAAAAGAAAGAAAAAGAAGGAAAAACTCAGAAGCCCAGAGCTGCTTCTTATTATTGTTGGACTCTCTTTCTTTCTCCCTCCATTTTTCCTGCCTCTCCCATCCTTTCTTCCATCAGCCTCTGGCCCTTTAGCCACCATCCTCCTCTTTCCCCACTGGGCTACCACCAGTAAGTGGATATGGCCTGGATGTTGGCACTAAGCGCTAATTACACTGTCTATCTCACCACAGTGACAGTCATGGCCACGAAGATCTCTGCTCCCTTTTTTGCTAATCCACAGCTGGGGAAAGAACACTTCCATGAGCACTTGCTCCCAACTGATGTGTTTAAGTTGACATTTAGCAGCATACAAAAATGATGGGAATTCTTGCACTACAAGAAAGCATCCGTTGTCCGTTGGCATCACTCCAGCAAATGAAATGGCTTCAGAGGAATTATGACATGCTAATTATCATGTGTATGTACTGCATATACCATAGATAATTAGATTTGATGTAGTGTCTTGTGTGGTATGGTTAATGTGAATGATGTGATGCTGAAATCAGTGGTCATGCAGTCCATTCAAATGCTTGATTTTCCATGTTGCATAACATGTTGCATGTCAAGTTGAGGATGTCTGAGGAGACATGGGGTGGCACCACTGCAGACAAAAAAAGATCTTGGATCATTTACATTGTAATACACTTTACCATCCCATGTTTAGATGGTAAACTCCCCTAATCCTGTTACTTTAAGCCTTCTTTCAAACCTGAGGCTGAAGGCTGCCAAGCCTATTGCAGTGCCCACTATGTGTCCCAAAACGAATGATATCTCGAGAGAGGCACCTGTGTGGTTGTGGCTAATCATGTTGATCGTGCGCTTGGTCATGCTACCTCATCTCTTGCCATAAGCAGGATAAAGGATAAGCTAACAAAAACAAGCCGAAGCAATGTTGCAGTTAGTGTGCTCGCCAGTGCAGTCGTCTTTTCAAAAGACAATCATGTTTGTTTTTGTTCAGTAGAGAGTTGCATGAGAGACAAAAGACAATAGAGATTCCAGCCCACACTGACTTGAACAAATTCTGCCTTGACCCATTTAATCAAAAAAGGAATTTATGTTTACTGGAACAATGTCTCTAAAATTTGAGCTTTGATTACGGCTTTATTTTTTTGCATCACTGGTATTTTTGCAGCATCAAAAGTGGTGATAAGTTGATAAGATGCTGCCTACTTACCCAAAATTAGTAATTATGCGACATGTGCGACACAGCAGTTTTCGACACTTCCTCTTCTTTTTAGCCCTCCTCCAAAAACTGTGGTAAATACATGGGGGTGGGCTTATATTACTGATGATGATGTCTATGACTTCCCTTGCTCAGTGCTGTAGGTAGCGTTACAAAATACTTTGATTGTTAAATGTGTTTTTGATGCATAGCATAGCTGGAATCCTCTGACGGGACAGTTTCAGGCAAATCCTCAAAGCTTGAAGGAATGTGTCCACAACAGGCCATTCTTATTTTATCTGCTAAGCCTATTTAGTTGCAACACTAAGGACATCAGTGTTTTCTCATTGTCATGTTTACTTTTCCCAAACCCCATCTCCTGATACCACACAACAAGGTCAGGCCAATTAAAGGAGCTTTAATGAGACTCTAGCAGTGTACTGCATATGCGATTGTTGTCTGAGGGAACAAAGG
>NW_005187411.1:1537352-1538670 GCF_000239375.1 Pundamilia nyererei
TTGTTTCTAATGTCTCTGTAAAGCACTTTGAATCACCTTGTTGTTGAATTGTGCTATACAAATAAACTTGCCTTGCCTTGCCTTGCCTAAATACACGTGCCATTCACAGCCACATGGGATTCCCTCTCCAAATGCAGGGGGGGGGGGAAATTGAGAATTAGAGACATTTGGGCTTTGACAGTAGACTGCACAATGCAACTTAAACAGGAGCTGGCAATATACAGGAAGCCATAGAGCTCTATCCCTTTAATACAGTTGCTGACCTGTACTGTATGTTACAGTGCAACGACTGTGGAAAAGATCGGTTTGGGTCAGCTCCATCTCCTAAGTCAAGGTGATGTAAAAGAATCCGAGTCCTGTCTAAGTGAAGCCCTGCTGACTGCTGACCTTTGTGTCTTTTCCCATCTATCATGCCGAGCAGACTATGTGTGTGCGTTAGTGGTGAAGGGTGCTTGTTTGCGTGCCGGTTGGTGCATTTGGATGTGCATGTGCAAGTGAGGGACTTTGAAGGATTTGTCTTTGTCGTTGTGTTGCGTGAATGAGCAATCTGTCCTGCTCATATTCAGCCAAGCATATCCAGTTGTGGCCCTAGCCCTGCCTGTGGTGACAGGAAAGCCGTGGCAGTTTAAATCAGTTGACATTGTTCTGGCAGTGGGAAGTACTTATGGTGAAGATAAATCTGTTTGTTTTTGGTGATCTGCAACAATAAGAGTAGCAGAGTCATTGATAGATGCCAATCAGGGTGCAGAATTAAAGAGTAGAGGAAAACAATGCTGTAGATCAGAACTGCATTTTTACTATAGACATAGAATAAAAGATAATTTAACTCTATTCTTTATTTTAAAAAATACTTTTTTAAGTCTTTGAAATGACTCAAAATAATGGCTTTACAAGTAAATCACATTTTCACTTTCTTGTTAAAAGTTAGAAGATTGATAATATTCTCAGACATATCTATTATAAATTATAGAGCCCTCTAGCCGATATGCTTAAAATTCAAGCCCTGAACTTCAGGACTTTCCCCAGCAAAGGTGCATTCATTCGTCTCAGTTGGGCACTAAACCTTTATCTGTCAACTCCCAAAATCTGTCTGAATCTATTTGTGTAGATGTCAGAGAAGCATAGGTATCAGATCGATACCAAAATAAGTAGTATCGCACACCACTAATGACTGCACCCATGTGTAAATCAAATAGTATTTCCAGTAGTGAGAACTACTTGGGAAAATGTCCCAACATTTTCTATATTTGATGTCTGAAAACACAGATAGTCCATATGTCTTTGGACAAGCCCCAAGGCTGGACTGGGACAAAAAATC
>NW_005187411.1:1539722-1551974 GCF_000239375.1 Pundamilia nyererei
CCCTTTCACTCCTTTGATTTTTTCCTCGTATCTTTTCTTTGTCTTTTCGTCGAGTCTGTCTTTGTACGGACCGACATTGTTCTCCTTTTGTTTTGTACATTCCTTTTTTGTGCGTCAAAGAAAAAACAAGAAGGCATTGGAACCGGAGAATGAACGTTTTGCGGTGCTGCAAATGCTTGCAATTGATGCGGTACTTGGATTGTTTTGCCACGAGTTCCCGGCATGCAATGCGCAAAAATCACGTGATTGCTAAACAAGGGGGAGGGTCCATCCGGCCTCCTCGGCTGTAATTGGTCCAGCCCAGAGTCGATCATGACCAATTGGCCAATCCAACACCTTTCATTATAGATACCCTTCCTAAAAAAAAAAATTTTAAAAAAATCCATCGGCCCATAACAACAAAAAATCGCCAGCGGCCCACCGGGCAAGTGCCTGGTATGCCCGATGGCCAGTCCATCTATGACAAGCCCACATTATTTTGGATTTTTGCCTCTTTATAGCACCACAGAGAATTTTAAATCAAACCATTAATATTTGATTGAAGAGGAAATGTTTAGCTTTAATTCACAAAATTAACAAAAATTGTGTTATTTAGGAATTAAAGACATTTTTTCCATACTCTCCTTTTTTAAGAGGCCCAAAATGATCTAGAAAAACTAACATAAGTGTAAAGGTGAGAATGTTTTTGATACATTGAAAATCTTTTTCAGTCAATGCCTACCCAAAGTCTAAGAACATTTCTTCCCTTTAAGATCTCTGCCAGGCCTTTATAACAGCCACCATCAGTATCTGCTTATTTTTGCGTCTCTCTGCCCTCAGCTTTGTCTTCATTAACTGAGAAGCACACTCTATTTGGTTGAGATCAATTGACCGACTTGGCCATTGACGTATATCCCATTTCTTTGCCTTGAGAAACTCTTGGGGCGCTTTTGCAGTCTTTATCTATTTGCATCATGAAGCTACGTCCAATCTGTTTTGCAGATTGCTGAATCTCAGCAGAGAGTATAACATGTACATTTCAGAATTCCTCCTGCTGCTTCTATCAGCAGTCACATCACCAATAAACACTACAGGGAGTGCAGAATTATTAGGCAAGTTGTATTTTTGAGGAATAATTTTATTATTGAACAACAACCATGTTCTCAATGAACCCAAAAAACTCATTAATATCAAAGCTGAATGTTTTTGGAAGTAGTTTTAGTTTGTTTTTAGTTTTAGCTATTTTAGGGGGATATCTGTGTGTGCGGGTGACTATTACTGTGCATAATTATTAGGCAACTTAACAAAAAACAAATATATACCCATTTCAATTATTTATTTTTACCAGTGAAACCAATATAACATCTCCACATTCACAAATATACGTTTCTGACATTCAAAAACAAAACAAAAACAAATCAGCGACCAATATAGCCACCTTTCTTTGCAAGGACACTCAAAAGCCTGCCATCCATGGATTCTGTCAGTGTTTTGATCGGTTCACCATCAACATTGCGTGCAGCAGCAACCACAGCCTCCCAGACACTGTTCAGAGAGGTGTACTGTTTTCCCTCCTTGTAAATCTCACATTTGATGATGGACCACAGGTTCTCAATGGGGTTGAGCTCAGGTGAACAAGGTGGCCATGTCATTAGTTTTTCTTCTTTTATACCCTTTCTTGCCAGCCACGCTGTGGAGTACTTGGACGCGTGTGATGGAGCATTGTCCTGCATGAAAATCATGTTTTTCTTGAAGGTTGCAGACTTCTTCCTGTACCACTGCTTGAAGAAGGTGTCTTCCAGAAACTAGCAGTAGGACTGGGAGTTGAGCTTGACTCCATCCTCAACCCGAAAAGGCCCCACAAGCTCATCTTTGATGATACCAGCCCAAACCAGTACTCCACCTCCACCTTGCTGGCGTCTGAGTCGGACTGGAGCTCTCTGCCCTTTACCAATCCAGCCACGGGCCCATCCATCTGGCCCATCAAGACTCACTCTCATTTCATCAGTCCATAAAACCTTAGAAAAACCAGTCTTGAGATATTTCTTGGCCCAGTCTTGACGTTTCAGCTTGTGTGTCTTGTTCAGTGGTGGTCGTCTTTCAGCCTTTCTTACCTTGGCCATGTCTCTGAGTATTGCACACCTTGTGCTTTTGGGCACTCCAGTGATGTTGCAGCTCTGAAATATGGCCAAACTGGTGGCAAGTGGCATCTTGGCAGCTGCTTGACTTTTCTCAGTTCATGGGCAGTTATTTTGCGCCTTGGTTTTTCCACATGCTTCTTGCGACCCTGTTGACTATTTTGAATGAAACGCTTGGTTGTTCGATGATCACGCTTCAGAAGCTTTGCAATTTTGAGACTGCTGCATCCCTCTGCAAGATATCTCAGTATTTTTTACTTTTCTGAGCCTGTCAAGTCCTTCTTTTGACCCATTTTGCCAAAGGAAAGGACGTTGCCTAATAATTATGCACATGATATAAGGTGTTGATGTCATTAGACCACACCCCTTCTCATTACAGAGATGCACATCACCTAATATGCTTAATTGGTAGTAGGCTTTCGAGCCTATACAGCTTGGAGTAAGACAACATGCATGAAGAGGATGATGTGGACAAAATACTCATTTGCCTAATAATTCTGCACTCCCTGTAGTGTTACCCATTGCCATGAATAAGATTGCTTCTGTCACTGCAGACAGGTGACCGTGGTAAGCTTTTCGTCATAATCCTGCATTTGTCCTTTGTGGACTTTTCTCTTCCCATACAAATTAATCTTCTTGAGTGTAACTAGAGGTTTTATACCTTTTTATAAAATATCTTTACATTTATGAAAGTGTCTCTTTGTCTCTTCAGTGCTTCACTAAGACATGCCTATGTTCTTCAACTGTTTTCTTAAAGTGGCTAGATGTTGTCAATGGTTTTCCATAAACAAGGAAGGAATTATGTGATCATCCACTTTGTCTTCTGTGGTCTTTCAGGCCTTTTGATGTTGTTAAGCTGTCCAGTGCATTCCAACACAATTCTTAAAGAGTTAATGCAACTTCTTTCTTAAACCTCTGGAATTAAGACTGAAAGTCATATCTTCATTGCTTGATTTCAAATTCTCTGTTGTGGTGTACAGAAGCAAAATTACAAAAAAAAAAAAGCCCAATTACAAAAATTGCCCCAAAACCTACTGACCTAAGTGTAGCTTCGGAGTATTAGTCATTTCCCTGCAGTTGCTCTTAACAAGAAAGCATCAAACAGCAAAGTGTATTTTCTAACATGTCAGCTATTGATTTATTCCCTTAACCTCTCACCTCCACCCCCTCACTGACTTAGCTGTACAGAATGTCTAATCGTTACATGAAATATATTACCATGGTCGGAAAATAAATGTACTGATGCACAAACCAATAAGAATAGTAATAGCAGGGATCAGCATTCCAACATCTTGGTAATGTTGAGGTGCAAGTGTCATGTCAGGGGAATATTCACAGTTTTCCTGTCTTCCACAAGGATAACAATGGTGTATACAATGCAGTGCCACAGATGAGAGAGCTCAGACAGACAGTGGGATGTGTTTACCAGTACCAGAGGCATTCCCCAAGGCTCCATATTAATGGCCGCCTTACTCTGCATCTTTATGTTCATGGTTTTGGAGAGTGGCCAGTTCATTTCTTCTTTTTTCTTCATGCTACTTCATCTCCTACTTCCTACCCCTTGTGTCTTTTCTTCTCCTTTTTATCTTTTACCCTATCCTTCCTCCTCCTGCCTTTTATCTTTCACCCTTTGTTTTTAGCTTGTCCTCTTTCTGCCCCATGCCAGGGTGTAACAGTCTTTCTGTCTCTGTGTGTGTGTGTTTCAAGCCTATCACTCTAGGCTGATTTACTACACCGTGGGGGAGACCAAGGTGCAGGAAATGGAGGTCAGAACTCATTGTTAGTGGCAAATGAATTCTTAATTAGGGCAACAAATGGTGCAGTGCTTCCAGTGTGGCTGGAGTACTCCCAAAGCACCAGAGATCGGAGGCCAGTCACCTACACTGCATGCTGTATGTGATTATGTGTTGGACTGCGGCAAAAATAGGTTATCGTTTAACTTGGTGAGAGCATCTTTTACATACAGTCTCAGCAAATTGCAGCTTTAAAATTTGCTCTTATTGCAAAGACCAGCTTACCAATGTTTTAAGATGGAAGGCATGCTGAATAAATGAGAGGAGCGAGCAAAACCTATTATAAAGAGTCTCTGAGCATGGTGTGGATGTGATATTCTATGTGCCTTAAGTGATAAAGTGATAATGGGAATACAACTGTGTGAGCTTGACTGTTTATGCACATTTAATGAGGACAGTAAGACAGCAGGCATTTTTAAAGTGCCAAGAGACAATTATTTTGTCTTGCTTTCATGTAATTGAAGCCGGCAATACCCTTTCTGGGAAGGGTCAGGACGAGAGCAGTAAAGCGAAACAGCTTTTCTCCATTTCCAAAAATTCATTTTAAAATCTTGGTGATTATTAATAAGTAAGAGCTTGTTGTAGTTTCACTGAATAGCACTGCATAATTACAAATTCCTTTATCATTCCTTTGGGTCCAGTCATTATGGTGAAATATAATAAGTTTTACAATTCTCTGGCACTCAGTTGGATCTGGTTATTGTGCATTTTTATCACAAAGCCTGACTTGGAAGAAGACGTTAGCAAACTTTGCAAGATTGTTTATAACACTTTTGTCTTAACTTAGTGAATTTGCAACCACTGAATGTGGGAAATCTTTTCCAATTCCAGCTTTCTATTCTCAAGGCTGTGCAGTAAATGATGATTCAAGTCAATACTTATCTAATTAGCAACTCAGCTTGTGACTGCTTGCCTTGACTGTAAAGACAAGTCATGGTCCACTGGTTCCCGATAATTCTCTAACAATTTAGCAATGTTGTTGCTGGAATGCAACATCTGTCACACATAAACAATGCTGGGTGTAAAGGAGCAAATACACCATATAAGGTTTATACCCATATTTACTCTCTCCCTTGGCGCATGTGTTATTTTCACCTGTTCCTTTCTCCTTTTCTCTCTCCTCCATCCATCTCTTCCTTCCTCCCATCTGTCCTCTCATCCTCATGTGGTACATCAAACGTTCCCAGGCTGGCTGTATGCTGACAGGCAGCCCACTGACAAGCTCCCAGGCCATTGTGAGGGGAGCCGAGCTTCCCTTCATGAGGCTAGAAGAGACAGTGTCACAGCAAATCCACTCTGGATGCTGCCCAGCCTAGTCAGGCTTGTTCAGAGAACACACTAGAAACAAAACATAGGAGTTCTAGTTTGTGCATCTGTAATGTGTATAAAAAAATTACAGCTAATGCAGTTATGTTGCATAACTGAAAAACAAAGGGCAAGGTTAAGATTCATTTAATGTGATAATTTGAGTAGATATAAAATTTCTAAAGTTTAATTCTAGCCTTTTAACACATTTTCCAATTATCCAACTACATATTAGCCAACACTAACACGGACAGTAAAACATCAGATTTGGATGTAACCTCTGGGTCTGCAGCATAAAGTTATTGTAGAAGTGTTTTAAACCTGCATTTCTTATAACCAACAAGGTGTGACTTAGTTGGTTGCAGGAAGATGTATAAGAGTGTATGGGAAAATGGCCTTAGCTACCTTGCTTTGAATGGATGTACTGTTCTAATGAGGCTGTGGACTTACACTGAATAAAACTTGAAGTTAATTTTGTATAATATGATCATTATTAGAGTAAGCCAGGAAGGATGATTATCCAAATATGGTCAATATGGTTTGGAAAATAGATATTGTCTAAAGATGGTTCATTCAAACGGTAGTGTGTCATTAGTTTCATTGTCAGATTAAAACATAAACATAAAATACTATAATTTTATGTACCAAACTTGAAGCACAGAGTTGTCTCTTAATACCGCTGTCAGATAATTATTTGAACGACAACAAATGTGGGGTTAGTGAATCCAATCGGTTGTGAAACTCACCTGTCACTCAGAGCTGCCATTCCTCTAACAATACATAACTTTAAGCCTTAATACAATATGAACAGCTTAGTTATGAAATGTCTCGCTTTTGGAACGAGCTTCAAGCTACCTGTTGTTGGCCTCTTAGGTTAAAGTAGGCTAGGGTTATCGTTTAGCATCGTGAAAAATAATTTAACTGGTAAAAGTGTTTTATTTTTCCTTTTTCATTTCCTATATTTTGTCCTTTAGGGCAGGGCATGACTCTATAATCCTTTTTAAGTCTGAAGCATGGGTCCTCAGAATCATCCTTTTTGAATATTAACCCCCTTTGGAAGAATCAATGAGCTAGCATTAGACTAATTTGCTAGTTAGCTACAAGAGATAAAATCAGCTAGCAGAAGGTTTTGGTGAGAAATTTAATGTCTGCTTTTCTTTGGATCTTTCAGGTTGATATCAATCACTTTTGTTCAATTTCAAAGCACTTGCTAACCTAGGTGTGATAGTAACTAACTATCAGATATAGATATCAAAGACAAATGCTGAAAGAAACAGAAGGACAACTGATAGGCGAAGCGTATGGGTCTCTTAATATCACTCTGCAGATTACCTCAGTTGACTCAGTCATGGGACCAGTTAGAATAAGAGTAGCTCCCCAGGGAGCCTTTATGTAATTTCATCCCATGTTAGTAAGAATCAAATCTGAGTGCTTGTTTCTATTCCTTTTAATCTTTTCTATTCTGAACAGCTGCCAGGATTGCATGTACATTTTCTATTTGTTGTGCTTGTATATGTATATGAGCGAGTCACATGACATCTTTCGTAATCTATAATTAAATGCTCTGCCAGAATCTGACAAAGTTGCAGCTGATTAATAACTAATTAATAAAGACAAGGCCCCAGAGGTTGAGGCAAGCCCAGAGCAATTGACAAAGAAATGAATTCATTACAAACAGAACTAAATCTTACAATCTAAACTAACTTTCCCTTTTCTGAGTTCTGCCTTTCATTTGTCTCATTTGTTGTTTTCATCTTGTTCAGCATTTCAGGAGTCTTATCACTGCTACCCTTTGGGAGAAGCTGCCCTGAAATTATCTGAAACGATCAATCTCACTTAACTTTCCTCAGAAGCTTCTCTTTGTCTGCCCTTTGGGAGGAAAGGGTGCTATGTTGTATGCATGTGTTTGTCTATGGCAGAGAGAAAGACAGTGCAGAGGGTGGTATTTAGATAAGTACACCCTCTACAATTCAGTACCTATGCTTGTTTATAAAAGATGTGGGATTGAAGATCAAGGAAATACTACTAAAACATAATGCTGTCCAACTATATCTGATCATCCTCACACACCCCCTCTCCAACGCAGATAAGCTTGCATTCACAAGGGCGCACAGGCACACGTGCAATGTACACACAGCAACACGCGCACAGTGTCATCTTCAAAGGCACCCAGGGGCGGCATGGCCGACGTGACAACAGCCCTAATGAGCTCGCCTGAGTGGGTGACCCTGGCGCCTGGCGAGAGGAGTGGTGTCGCCATGGAGATGCGGGGGCGAAGGGTCTTAGTCATGGTGTCATGCAGGTGTTTTTGAAGCAAGATTAAACACCTTAATGCCATTTTAGTATTCTTACAAGTATGGAAAGTTACATGATGAGCCACTGGTGTGAGAAAACATCTTAAGAATAAACAATTGTGCTTAAAATACATTTATTACCACACTAGATTTTCATATTTCCAGCACTGCCTGGGGTTTTTTTGTGCGTCTATCCATGGTATTTCAACCCAACAAGCCTTTAGCTTATAAGTGCCCATTATTGTGCCTGACAGTCCAAACCATGACATATTTAGAAGTTTGAGGTGTATAATGATGCCTGTGTGCATCCCAGTCTTTCATCATCTTCAGCAAGAGAGAGAGAATGAGAAAAAGACAGCAAAAGTGTGAGAGAGAGGGAGAGAGAGGGAGATGGAGTACGGAGTGAGAGGAATGCGGAGAGCTTCAGGGTCCCCACTGTGCTCAGTGATGATATGCGGGGTAATGAACATCCAGACTTTATGCATCAGAAAAATGACGCTCTGCATCGCCTTGACTGTCAGCAATTTCTGCCCTTTATTGGAGAGATGAGCCCCCCTATAATCTCCTTCCATCCACTCCATACCAGCTGTTGAGGCTCGCTCTGCCGACTTAAAGCCTGCATTTCATTTGTCAGCCTAATGGTGAAATTTGTAAGGAGTTTAAATTCTTGCTTCTCTTGGAGGTGTCATGTGTCATTTACAGTGGTGTCAGCGGGGAAAGAAACGTGCTTGCTGCTTGGTTTGAAAAGTAATCACTTTAAAGTTAGAGTGAGATAGAGTGTCCTCGCAGAGGTACGACACTCAGTGAGACTCAGTTGCGTACAGTTGCAGTTATTATAGCGTAAATGTTGTGGATGCATGTATTAAACGGCACATTTTGGCTAATCCTTTAAAGTGCCGCTTGGTTATTTCTCTTGGATGTGATTGCACTGTGTTCATCAGAGCTGAGCTCAGCTGGAGTAATACATAACAGATCTAAGGAAATAATGTGGCTGAAAACTAGTAAAACTGTGTTGTTTTTTTCCAAACTGAACACACTCCAAAAGTAAAATGAATGAGATGGGTTGTTAACAAGACAAAATTATTTATTACCAAAAGTGAACCCGACAGCATAGTCATTATTCCCTTGAAACACAGAAATTGTAAAGATGGCAGTGGAAGTCTCTGTAGTGTGATGTATGCCCACAGCATTCATTCTCCTAATTACATTTTGACAACCTGAAATTTGTTTAATATCTTTAACCTTTAAATCCAAACAGCCACACTGGCACAAAAATGCACAGCGTGTGCGCGCACACAAACACGCCCGTGCATTTTCCGAAAGAAGCACTGGTTTCTTGGCTTGCAGTTGAGAAAAGCCAGAGCCTCTCATCACACATGAATAATTAAAACCGAAATAATGCCTTTGGTTTTTTGCAGGGTCAGCGCACAATCAGTTGGAAAGGTCGAATCTGTGGACTCTGTTTTGAAGGGGGAGGGAATGAAAACAAGCCTGTGCTGCGGCACACAGATGAAAGAGAGGTGTGGTGTTGAGATTGGGTGGCAGGAGGGTAGGGCATGGGATATTGGACGGGGTTTGAAAATGAGATGAAATAGATTCAGAGAGGGCGGATGCCTCTTTGGAGTTATTACAAAGAGGGATTGATATCTTGGTTTGGATGATTGAACTGAGAAATTGATCACATCTGTGAGACTGGCTGATAAGACCATTTCTGCTGAAGCATTACCACCATGCCTGTCTTTATTACGTATTGTAGATGACATGCTCTGTGTCAGACTTTTTACTAGATTACGGTTGCAGAGCAACATTTCTCCATTTGAATGCGCTAATGTTTACATGCCTCTTTACACGAATACTAAAGATCTGTGCTGATGAGCATGTTGTGCATGTATGCAAATTAAAATATGCTAATGTAAGTGAGGGTCTGTATGTACATCTATAATTTGTTATAAAAGTATTGACTACCAAGCAGTGACCGATGTGTCTTATTAAACTGAATGAACTTTGATATTCGATATTAAGCCCTTCAAGTAGAAAAAAGAAAATAGTGCTCGTTCTTTATAGTGACTTACAGGTTCCGGTGTGGAAAAGTAGATCAATTACAATCAGCTTATTCTAAAATTCTGTTGTTGTTTTTTTCCAGAAGAGATACATATGTTTGCATTTATGTATGTGTGTACCTGTAATGTTGCCTCTACACTACATATTAGCTAGCTGCCAGCTGTCTTTATTAAGGAAACCAGAGCCTCAACTCAATTACTGTGATGGCTTAGTCCTGTGGTTCCCAACTGCTTTGGCTTGTGACCCCTTAAGAACAAAGCAATAACTTCTTGTGACCTATTGTCCCTAGTTCCTACTGTTACTAATGGTAGGGTCAACATACCAAAACTAAGCAATTCTTTCCCATGTCTGATTTTGATGAGATGGGAACAGATAGAACCATTAGAGTGGCTGACCCCTCTAAATATAGCACAAAAATGTATTTTTTAAACACCAGGTCCTACTTTTTTTAAGCTGAACTAGCAACTGTTGGTTATATATAGGCCATGTGTTCTGCAGTGATTACCGATCTGGTTCTGGGTACAAGGAGAACCTAACCCAATTAGCATTTACAGAACTCTAAGTCCTCATCAGACTTTCACATGACCTCAGATTGGTACCAGACCATGTGTCCATTCTGCCCACTCTAATCATCAATCCGCAGCCTGGTTCACCAGCCGCTGGCACCTGTCAGGATGAAAGACATGGATTAGAGACATAGAGAGAGAACGTGAAAAAGGTTGGCCACACAATACTAGCATCACGTGTTCCGTTGCTAGGGAGGTTGTATGTGTGTGTTTCTGAGTGTGTGTGACTTAGGTCTGTCAGGCCTAGCCGCAGGCACAATGGGATAATATCCAGATTTATTTGTTTTTTTGTGTGTGTGTGTGTGTGTGTGTGTGTGTGCGTATGTGTGTGTGTGCTTTCTCTTCGACTCATGTGTGGCTTATGTGATTGTGTGTGAAGTGCAAGAAAGCTTGTGCTTCTTGCGATGTTGTCTTGGAAAAGACTATCACCATGCATCATTCTCACCCATAGAATCAAACCTCCTTATTTGCGTGTGTACACACACACACGCACTCACACACAGCCACATGCACATTGCTTGTACTTATCCCCTCCCCATTTCATGTCTAAAAATAGATCTTTTTCTCAATGATCTCTCTGCTTCTCAAAGCAGGCGGGCATGTGCATGGGGTTAACTACAGCCCATGCTCTGAAGAGCTTTCTCTTTCTCACCCACCCCCACCTCCACCCTTATACACATGCACACGCACCCTCAGAGCAGTCCATTCAGGGTGCAGATGGCAGCCAATGTATCTGAGACAAGAGACCCTGTGCGCTCAGACAGTTAACAGGGAATCGGGCTCATTGACATGCAGGCAGCGCTTCTCTTCCAGTCCAGGAGAGCAAGCCTCACCCTATAGAGAGCTGGGAGGTAGTTAGCTCACAATCTATGACAGCCATGTCTTCATTACACCCTTACATCCTATCACCTCCCTCTGGAGAGGTTAATCTTAGGCTTACAATTAACACAACACAATCTAATGTAACAGAACTTGTAGTAGTTGAGCAAGTATGTGGGCTAAGGATGGACTGCTAAGGAGCTATAAATATGCAGGGGTTTTTTCTTAATCTTGCTGGACATTTGTTGTTATGCAGAGGACACAATATGTTTGCTTCTATAATCAGCAACTATAAGACTGAACATCATGTAAAATCACACAGACAGTTAGCTCCTTAGCTAGGTGTCTTCCATGTAATCATGCAGTCATTCATATAACCAGGCTATCAGTTTAGCTGCACAGTGATTATGAAAGAGAATCGGGTGTTTTACACATAATTATCATTTAATATTTACTATTAAATTCATGAACAGGTAAATAAATATGGGTTACGTGAAGTAAACTGAACGGATTTGCAATTTTAGATTGAATTAGACATTATTCTGTGGGTGCAGATGTAAGCTACAGCATACTGTATTAGCGGTTGGGTAAGCTGGCAGGTGTTGTGAGAGAAATGTATCATTTATTTTGGTCTATGTGTAGGATTTGTCACAAACATGAAATAACACAAGCTTTTTCATCTGCATTGCATGTAGTGCATGCAGAGTTTTCTTCTGTTAAAACATTTCATGTAGATTCAAGTTTGAACTGACAGCACATAGCCACAAAAAACACCCACAGTTGCAAACATGCAAGTAGCCAATGTCCTCATTAGGAGGTACAGCGTAGTGTTGCAGGTAAAGGGAAGGTCACTGGGCTGTGATTCGAGTCTACTTGAGTCTAACAAGCAGACAGGATCATGTGGGATTAGTACAGCCAAGCAATCTCGTAAACATGTGCAGGGTGACCATGAGTAGTTCAGAGGAATCAACTGATTTAAGGTACCTTTTAGTATTTCAAGTTGTTTATGGCCACTTGGGGCTTCCTGCATTTTATACTTTTGCACATAAACTGTCTTTTAATCCGTTTTGTGTTGTGACTTATGAGCCACGTCAAAACAAAGCACACACAATAGAACACAAACCCTCCCTCACACTCACTCCCCAATTAGTAATACTGTTCATGTTCACATCTTTTTTTTACTGCCTCATGCAGTCATGTTAATTAATAAAATTGTCATCCCTCATAAATTAGGATAATTGCTGGACTGTGTGTGTGTGTGTGTGTGTGTGTGTGTGTGTGTGTGTGTGTGTGTGTG